>NC_052332.1:27628196-27783196 GCF_016432855.1 Salvelinus namaycush
TATAGTGCCTGTACTGGTGGTGGGTAATAGTGACTGTGTGGTAGGGGTAATAGTGACTGTAGTGGTGGTGGGTAGATAGTGGCTGTAGTGGTGGTGGGAAGATAGTGACTGTAGTGGTAGGGGTAGATAGTGACTGTAGTGGTGGTGGGTAGATAGTGGCTGTAGTGGTGGTGGGTAGATAGTGGCTGTAGTGGTGGTGGGGGGTAGATAGTGGCTGTAGTGGTGGTGGGAAGATAGTGACTGTAGTGGTGGTGGGTAGATAGTGGCTGTAGTGATGGTGGGTAGATAGTGACTGTAGTGGTGGGGGGGGTAGATAGTGACTGTAGTGGTGGGTAGATAGTGACTGTAGTGGTTGGGTAGATAGTGACTGTAGTGGTGGGGGTGGTATATAGTGACTGTAGTGGTGGTGGGTAGATAGTGGCTGTAGTGGTGGTGGGTAGATAGCGGCTGTAGTGGTGGTGGGTAGATAGTGACTGTAGTGGTGGGTAGATAGTGGCTGTAGTGGTGGTGGGTAGATAGTGGCTGTAGTGGTGGTGGGTAGATAGTGACTGTAGTGGTGGTGGGTAGATAGTGGCTGTAGTGGTAGGGGTAGATAGTGACTGTAGTGGTGGGGGGTAGATAGTGACTGTAGTGGTAGGGGTAGATAGTGACTGTAGTGGTGGTGGGTAGATAGTGGCTGTAGTGGTGGTGGGTAGATAGTGGCAGTAGTGGTGGTGGTAGATAGTGACTGTAGTGGTGGTGGTAGATAGTGGCTGTAGTGGTGGGGGTAGATAGTGACTGTAGTGGTGGGGGGTAGATAGTGACTGTAGTGGTAGGGGTAGATAGTGGCTGTAGTGGTGGTGGGTAGATAGTGGCTGCAGTGGTGGTGGGTAGATAGTGGCTGTAGTGGTGGTGGGTAGATAGCGACTGTAGTGGGTGGGTAGATAGTGGCTGTAGTGGTGGTGGGGGTAGATAGTGGCTGTAGTGGTGGGGGGTAGATAGTGGCTGTAGTGGTGGTGGGTAGATAGTGACTGTAGTGGTGGTGGGTAGATAGTGACTGTAGTGGTGGTGGGTAGATAGTGACTGTAGTGGTGGTGGGTAGATAGTGACTGTAGTGGTGGTGGGTAGATAGTGACTGTAGTGGTGGTGGGTAGATAGTGGCTGTAGTGGTAGGGGTAGATAGTGGCTGTAGTGGTGGTGGTAGATAGTGGCTGCAGTGGTGGTGGGTAGATAGTGGCTGTAGTGGTGGTGGGTAGATAGCGACTGTAGTGGGTGGGTAGATAGTGGCTGTAGTGGTGGTGGGGGTAGATAGTGGCTGTAGTGGTGGGGGGTAGATAGTGGCTTAGTGGTGGTGGGTAGATAGTGACTGTAGTGGTGGTGGGTAGATAGTGACTGTAGTGGTGGTGGGTAGATAGTGACTGTAGTGGTGGTGGGTAGATAGTGGCTGTAGTGGTGGGGGGTAGATAGTGACTGTAGTGGTGGTGGGTAGATAGTGGCTGCAGTGGTGGTGGGTAGATAGCGGCTGTAGTGGTGGTGGGTAGATAGCGACTATAGTGGGTGGGTAGATAGTGGCTGTAGTGGTGGTGGGTAGATAGTGGCTGTAGTGGTGGTGGGTAGATAGTGACTGTAGTGGTAGGGGTAGATAGTGACTGTAGTGGTGGTGGGTAGATAGTGGCTGTAGTGGTGGTGGGAAGATAGTGACTGTAGTGGTAGGGGTAGATAGTGACTGTAGTGGTGGTGGGTAGATAGTGGCTGTGGTGATGGTGGGTAGATAGTGGCTGTAGTGATGGTGGGTAGATAGTGACTGTAGTGGTTGGGGGTAGATAGTGACTGTAGTGGTAGGGGTAGATAGTGACTGTAGTGTTGGGGGGGTAGATAGTGACTGTAGTGGTGGGGTAGATAGTGACTGTAGTGGTGGTGGGTAGATAGTGGCTGCAGTGGTGGAAAAGCTTGTAACCTGGCAACCAGATGTGTCTGTCTATCAGTCTGAGAGGAAAATTGGTAGGGGGTGATGAAGAGTGTGAGACAGAGGGGTCGAGAGGGAGAGAGACAGGACTCACAATTAGAAAACACCAGTTAAATATGTACAACAAAACAAAGCCATCTCTTCATCTCTTCAGGTCCACCTCTTCAGCCTCTTCAGCCTCTCTCTCTCTCTCTCTCACTCAATTTTCTGATAGGTTGTTTTTCGATTACTGAAGGGGCTGTGTTTGTTACACTGCTGCAGGCTGGAGATGTCCAGTCTGAGTGAACATTTTTAATGTTTGATGAGACAAATCATCCTTGTGGGGATGATTTGCATGGAGTCCGTTGACCACCAAAGCAGCCCAAGGCAGAGAGACAGGAACAGACACACAGGTTTATTTCTGCCCTGTGTTTGAATGTGTCTTTGTCTATAGTAGATGAGTCTGTCTATTTGCCGGATGGGCCTGTCTAGGTAGATCTGTCTGTTCCTGTGTCTGTCTGTCTGTCTATATCTCTTTCTCTGTCAGTCTCTCTCAGCCCCTTGGAACAACTGTATTCCCACTGCTCTGCACTTTGCTTCAACCCTACAGTAATTTCCTGTATATATTGCTTATTCATGGTCTCTAAATCATTGTACCTATCTTCAAGTAATGGTGGTGCTTTGGCCTTAAAACGTACAACACCTCCAGAGGATTTAGTACAGTTGCAGGATTTAGTACAGTGGCAAGAGATGCAGGGAAGACTGTGACCTAAAGCACTTCACTAAAGTTTCTATTACACCCAGAGACTGGAGATGTCTCACACAGATAGTTAAACAAGTCCTGAAAGAGAGAGAAGAGAGAGAAAGAGAGAGACAATATTGGAAAAGAAAGAAATGACATTTTCTCTCTGCTTCACTTCTTTGCTCTCCTTATCTCACACTCTAGAGTGATTATTTACTGTTGGGCAGAAAAAAGCCTTTGCATTTCTCACAGGGCTGAGAGAGAGAGAGAGAGAGAGAGAGAGAGAGAGAGAGAGAGAGAGAGAGAGAGAGAGAGAGAGAGAGAGAGAGAGAGAGAGAGAGAGAGAGAGAGAGAGAGAGAGAGAGAGAGAGAGAGAGAGAGAGAGAGAGAGAGAGAGAGAGAGAGAGAGAGAGAGAGAGAGAGAGAGAGAGAGAGAGAGAGAGAGAGAGAGAGAGAGAGAGAGAGAGAGAGAGAGAGAGAGAGAGAGAGAGAGAGAGAGAGAGAGAGAGAGAGAGAGAGAGAGAGAGAGAGAGAGAGAGAGAGAGAGAGAGAGAGAGAGAGAGAGTTAACTTAACAAAGCAGAGAGGAATAAAAAAGAGAGAATACATTGCATGGAGGGAAAGTGTTCATTTCTTTGCAGTGCTTCTCCACACAACAATACAAGTAGCAGACAGGCGAGAGAAAGAGGGAGGAAGCGGGGGAGGTGGATGTCAATATTTGTCCTCTAGTTCTACTGGTGGTGACAGACACATTACACAATGTCTGAAGCCAACTCAATAACCCAGTAACACACACACACACACATAAATACACACAGCCATGTATGCACACTCGCTCGCTGTCACCTGCCAACACACACACACATACACACAGACACACCGTTGCCATGCCCTCGGCCTGCCTGTACAGTATGTGAAAGAGATTCTTTGAGGATGACCTCCAACAAACAATACCTGTTGAGGAGGAAAGAGGTATCCTGCTAAAATGAAAATACAATTTCAAAAGCATTGAACCATCTCTTAGAAGAAAGTGATATCGTATAAAACCTACTGTATTTATTTCCACTGTATACATATTCAGGCTTTTATTATAGAGAGAAACACAACCACTACACATGCCAGATTGAAAACAAAGACTTACTGAACACACATACATATACACTATGTAAACACACATTCTCACTCATACTGTGTAATCATCTTTCTCTCCTCTCTTTTCTCCCTCTCTTTCTTGCTCTGTCACACACTGTCAATTCAGTAGAAACTAATTTCTTAGCATCAACAAAGCAGCGTCCACCTGTTCAGTTCTCTATAATTGATATAGCTTCAGTAATTAGAGTCTCCTGAACAATTAACACAGACAGGAGGAGATTCACATGCAAATCGGAGTGCACATCATACAACCATGCCCACAGTTCATTTAGCATCATTATGGAGGCACTGCGGATATATTGTTCTGGAGGAAGAGTCAGCTGTCGGATGTATTTCAAAGGCTGTTTGTGTTTAGAGGGTGTGTGGCTGAGGCTGAGCAGCATGTCGTGGCTGAATCAGAATTAGTTAGGTAACATAGATAGATAAGATGTTATTTTCATCATATGCTTGTGAGATACTTGTCATTAGAATGGTTCCCTTTGGACTATAGGGTTGGCAGTGCATTTTCCCTTCTCAGCTAGGGCTTAGTCACTTGGGGCCCAGAGAGGGGAGAGGTCAGGCTTGTCTTCATATGTATCTGTTAAACCATGTGGTGCTATGTAGAATATCAGAAGGGGAGGAGGACAGAATGGAACATTGTCTTCTTATGGGAATGTGTCTGTAACTATTCCTAAACCATGTGAAGGGATGGCGTTATTAATGGGGAACCAGTTAGTTATCTCATACAATGTCTGTACGCCAGTCACTCCCTACTTTTCTCATTGGGGGAAGGAGTATGGCAGTGTCTGGAACCATTGTATGTCCTCTCTGAGGTGCCCTTATCTTGACCTAGTATATGACCTAAGAGGCTCACTGTCTTTTCTGAGCTTATCCAGGAGGGGGTGTATTTGAGATGGGAGTATCTAGAATTGACAATTGATATATGCCATTGGATGAGGTAATGTGTTGGTACCAAGCATGAGATTGAAACCTCGTCTTAGGAGACCAAACTGAACGATAATTTATAGATAATGCTATCTAGCTATGGGATACTCCTCTTTCAAGTAAAAGGTTCTTTGTAATTTGAGAGGGGTGTAAATGGCTATAAATGATACTAAGAATTGTTTTGTAGAGACTCTCAGAGAATTAATTTATAGACACTGAATTGATCTGAGAGTCAAAAAGGGCTATGGTGAAGCTCATATATTATTAAAGATGGAATTTATCATATAACTCTGACTTGTGTGTGGTTGGCTCTCTCATTATTGAGTAATACAGGAAATTACCACGACAAGCAATAGGCTGTTTTATCTTGGGGTTAAAAGAGAGAGGAAAAGGGGCATGGGGAAAGACTAGAGCTTTCAGCCAGTCAATGATTATTAGTATCTCCTCTGGCATCTCGCTTCACTGAGAGCACATTTGTAGAGACATTAGAGTGCTCCTCCATATAGTACAGTACTTGTGTTAATGGAATTACACTGCTATGAAGCCAATTAGTAGAAGCAGCATGTACACCAAAACTGTGTGTGTGTATGTGTATGTGTGTGTGTGTATGTGTGTGTGTGTGTGTGTGTGTGTGTGTGTGTGTGTGTGTGTGTGTGTGTGTGTGTGTGTGTGTGTGTGTGTGTGTGTGTGTGTGTGTGTGTGTGTGTGTGTGGTCTTGTTCTTCTATCCTTGTGGGGACCTAAAACCCCCCAGAGTCCCTACAAGAATAGTAAAACAAGGAAAGAATCTCGCTCGTGGGAACAATTCCCATGTCCCCATGAGGACAAGGCTATTTTAGGCTTAGGGGTTAGGGTTAGGGTTAGGGTTAGAATTAGGGTAATGGTAAGGGGTTAGTGGTTAGGTTTAGTGTTAGATTTAGGGTTACGGTTAGTGGTTAGGGAAAATAGGATTTTGAATGGAAATCAATTTTAGGTCCCCACAAGGATAGAAGAGAAAAACTGTGTGTGTGTGTATGCGCGTGTGTCCATGCGTGTGTGTGTGTGTGTGTGTGTGTGTGTGTGTGCGTGCGTGCGTGCATGTGTGTTATGACATAACTGATTCATAGGGTGATGAGTACAATGAGTGTGGCCCCTAAGGAGTCCAAAAGTATGATGGGGTCTGACGACCATACTGGCAGAGAAGGAAGAAAAAAAGAAGAAGACTGCACTAGACCCAGCCAGGCATCACAATGCCCGCCCCCGGCTCATTGCAACCAATTACACACTTCTCTGCAACATGAAGAGATTTAGCCTCTGGATTAATCGGACCAATTGGAGGTCTGTCCCCAGTACTAATGGGGCCAATTAAACCAGCACCTGGTTTATGGTTACTAATCAGCCTGTTAGGACTCTTCATAGGCTTTTTTCACCATTTACTGACTCCTACAGAAAGGTCAACGTTACTTGTCAAATGTAGAGTGTCAGTGCTTGACATCCTCGCACAACACCAAAGGCCATACCTTGTTAAATATCATTACGCAACTAGCAGTCAGGAAGTGGTTCTGCTCTACAATCCTGTAAAGGGTAATGGTGATGATCATGAAAAGCACTGCAGAGGAAGACTATGTGAGAAACAACATTAAAGGGCAACAATATGCACGAGGCTCCATTTTAGCTAAAGCGAAGTGACAGCTGAGAATATATCAGATTTGTGCTGGATGTGCTGAAGTGGATGCTGGCAGATCCAGATTTGGACGGTGATTGAGTCAATCCCCAGCAGACACAGATCTGGTCTGGCTGTACGGACCTATTAAATCAAACATCATTTTGTGAATGCTGATGTCAAATGTGTCCATGAGGATTTTGGTCATAGTGACTCGAATGAGAAGAAAACATTGTTGAGATTGCAGAGAGAATATTACAGTGTTGTTTCAGGGCGTTTTGTTTCAAAGGACGCAGGAAGAGTGTGTGTGTATATCTGTATGTATGCTGCGTGGGTATTTAGGCGTGTGTGTGTGTGTCTGTGTATGTGTGTGCGTGTGTGTGTGTGTGTGTGTGTGCGTGAGTGTGCATCTATGAGTACCTCATCTGACATTGGTATGTATAACATGAGGACAGATTTTTCCTCTCTAACCCCCCATTCAGCTATGCATTATTCATTTATATGTGTGATTTCTGAGGTGTCACATGGGTATGAATTATAGATTATTAGGAGAAGTATATTAATAGAACACAAGAGACACAGAATAAATGTTTCCAGGTTGGATTTGAATATCCAAACACTCCATATGACCTCACTGAGGTGTTGCATACCATATGACCTAACTGAGGTGTTGCATACCATATGACCTCACTGAGGTGTTGCATACCATATGACCTAACTGAGGTGTTGCATACCATATGACCTAACTGAGGTGTTGCATACCATATGACCTCACTGAGGTGTTGCATACCATATGACCTCACTGAGGTGTTGCATACCATATGACCTCACTGAGGTGTTGCATACCATATGACCTAACTGAGGTGTTGCATACCATATGACCTCACTGAGGTGTTGCATACCATATGACCTCACTGAGGTGTTGCATACCATATGACCTCACTGAGGTGTTGCATACCATATGACCTCACTGAGGTGTTGCATACCATATGACCTTACTGAGGTGTTGCATACCATATGACCTCACTGAGGTGTTGCATACCATATGACCTAACTGAGGTGTTGCATACCATATGACCTCACTGAGGTGTTGCATACCATATGACCTTACTGAGGTGTTGCATACCATATGACCTCACTGAGGTGTTGCATACCATATGACCTCACTGAGGTGTTGCATACCATATGACCTCACTGAGGTGTTGCATACCATATGACCTCACTGAGGTGTTGCATACCATATGGATGGAATGGAATATATGGAATGGTTCCATTAATTCCATTCCAGCCAATACAATGAGCCCATCCTCCTATACAGTGCATTCGGACCCCTTGACTTTTTCCACATTTTGTTACGTTACAGCCTTATTCTGAAATGGATTCAGTCGTTTATTTTCTCATCAATCTACACACAATACCCCATAATGACAAAGCGAAAACTGTTTTTTGGGGGGAAATGTATTAAAAATTCAGACCCTTTGCTATGAGGCTCGAAATTGAACTGCATCCTGTTTCCATTGATCATCTTTGAGATGTTTCTACAACTTGATTGGAGTCCACGTGTGGTAAATTCAATTGATTGGACATGATTTGAATAGGCACACACCTGTTTATTTAAGGTCCCACAGTTGACAGTGCATTTCAGAGCAAAAACCAAAGCATGAAGTTGAAGGAATTGTCCATAGAGATTCTACAGCATTGAAGGTCCCCAAGAGCACAGTGGCCTCAATCATTCTTAAATGGAAGAAGATTGGAACCACCAAGACTCTTCCCAGAGCTGGCCACCCAGTCAAACTGAGCAATCAGGGGAGAAGGGCCTTAGTCAGGGAGGGACCAAGAAAATGATGGTCACTCTGACAGAGCTCCTCTGTGGAGATGGGAGAACCTTCCAGTAGGACAACCATCTCTGCAGCACTCTCCCAATCAGGCTTTTATGGTAGAGTGGCCAGACGGAAGCCACTCCTCAGTAAAAGGCACATGACGCTTGGAGTTTGCCAAAAGGCACCAAAAGACTCTCAGACCATGAGAAACAAGATTCTCTGCTCTGATGAAACCAAGATTGAACTCTTTGGCCTGAATGCCAAGCGTCACGTCTAGAGGAAACCTGGCACCATCACTACGGTGAAGCATGGTGGTGGCAGCATCATGCTGTGGGGATGTTTTTCAGTGGCAGGGACTGGGAGACTAGTCAGGGTTGAGAGAAAGATGAACGGAGCAAAGTACCGAGAGATCCTTGATTAAAACCTGCTCCAGAGCGCTCAGGACCTTAGACTGGGGCGAAGGTTCACCTTCCAACGGGACAACGACCCTATGCACACAGACAAGAAAACGCATGAGTGGCTTCAGGACAAGTCTCTGAATGTCCTTGAGTGGGCCAGCCACAGCCTTGACTTGAACCCGGTCTAACATCTCTGGAGAGATCTGTAAATAGCTGTGCAGTGACGCTCCCCATCCAACCTGACAGATCTTGAGAGGATCTGCAGAGAAGAATGGGAGAATCTCCCCAAATACAGGTGTGCCAAGCTTGTAGCGCCATACCCATGAAGACTAGAGGATGTAATCGCTGCCAAAGGTGTATCAATAAAGTCCTGACTAAAGGGTCTGAATACATTTTCCAAAAAACTGTTTTTGCTTTGCAATTATGGGGCATTGTGTGTAGATTGATGAGGGGGAAAACACTATTTAATACATTTTATAATAAGGCTGTAACGTAACAAAATGTGTAAAAAGTCAAGGGGTCTGAATACTTTCTGAATGCACAGTAGCTCCTCCTACCAGCCTCCTCTGGTCTCTTTGTATCTGTCTCTCCCACTGACTCTCTTCCTTGTGTACATGAATAATTTAAACAGGCCAGTCACTGTGCCTTTTGGAGAAAAAAGAAGAGCTGTCCCTAGAAATGACATATTTTATTAAAAATGTTTTAGTCTTTTTCATCGGATGCTTTGAAAATACACCAACACACACACACAGTCTCATTCTCTCACACACATCCGCACACACACAATCTCTCTCATGTGAAATCACACACATTTAGGGATGAATCCTAACACCACACCACCACTGAGTACTGGGAGATGGGACATGAGAGAGTGAAACTGATGCTGTGGCTGGTCCCGTGCTGGGAGAGGGAGGTGTTTGAGCATGCAAGTCACCCGGGGGTCCATAGGGGCCCAGCCTCAGTGTGTGTCTGCTGTGGGGCTAGCAGCTCCCCCTCCTTACCCCTCACCAGCCCATCTCTCCGTCGCCTTTAGGAAAGAGCTGCAGGGATGAAACACAACTGAAGCTTTTGAAAAAGGGACTTTGAAATATGAACGATCTCAGCAGACTTGTTTGAAAAATGGGTTTTGAAATGAAAAAGGGAAAGAGGGAGTTGGTGGATGAGAAGGATGAGAAGGGTGAGAAGGATGGGTAATACTTGCTTAGAGTAGCCTGGTCTTCTACGAGGGAGTCCTACATTCTTAGAAAAAAAGGTGCTATCTAGAACCTGAAAGGGTTCTTCGGCTGTTCCCATAGGAGAACCTTTTGAAGAACCATTTTTGGTTCCAGGTAGAACCCCTTTGATTACAGGTAAAACCATTTTGGGTTCCATGTAGAACGCTTTCCACAGAGGGTTCTACATGGAATCCAAAATAGTTCTACCTGGAACAAAAAAGGGTTAAACCGGGAACCAAAAAGGGTTCTCCTATGGGGACAGCCAAAGAACCCATTTGGAACCCTTTTTTCTAAGAGTGTATGAGCCCTGTACAGGGGTCTCGTTCACATATTTAGACATTTATCAACTGTTAAATGAGATATGATGGGTTGTGTGAAAGCAGAAAGAGGCACTGTGAATCTCAATCCCCACAGTGATCATCAATCCCCACAGTGGTCATCAATCCCCACAGTGGTCAACAATTCCCACAGTGGTCATCCATCCCCACAGTGGTCATCAATCCCCACAGTGGTCATCAATCCCCACAGTGGTCATCAATTCCCACAGTGGTCATCCATCCTGACAGTGATCATCAATCGCCACAGGGGTCATCCATCCCCACAGTGGTCATCAATCCCCACAGTGGTCATCAATTCCCACAGTGGTCATCCATCCCCACAGTGGTCATCAATTCCCACAGTGGTCATCCATCCCCACAGTGGTCATCAATCCCCACAGTGGTCATCAATTCCCACAGTGGTCATCCATCCTGACAGTGATCATCAATCGCCACAGGGGTCATCCATCCCCACAGTGGTCATCAATCCCCACAGTGGTCATCAATTCCCACAGTGGTCATCCATCCCCACAGTGGTCATCAATTCCCACAGTGGTCATCCATCCCCACAGTGGTCATCAATCCCCACAGTGGTCATCAATTCCCACAGTGGTCATCCATCCTGACAGTGATCATCAATCGCCACAGTAATCATCAAAGAGCCTTCATGAAAATAGTTAGATATGCGTTCAACAATGAACACAGACTGTGTTTCTGCGACAGGATGGAGCAGCTTTGATGAAATCCCACAGGAGGAACTGTACCTCTCTGATGGGTGCCACATCAAGGCTTCTGTTATGAAATACGGTCGTCCTCAAGAGGATTTCCATGTCATTTGTTTTATTTCCTGAGCCATAAAAAAGTTCCCTTCAGCCTGGGGAAGGGTTGCACTGCGAAAAAGCCACAGCTGTGAAAGGTGAAACAGGTATACAATAGACAGAAATTCAGACTAGTGTCTGATTACCTCTTCAAGGGACAACATTAGTGCCATGGTTACAGTAAGAGCCTTGAAACACTTTAAAGATAATTAGAACTGTGATGACCTACTGTGAGTAAGATGGCGCCAGAAGGCAGACATTTTACATGCCTCCAACCGATTGTGTTTTTTTGTTCATTTATCTGTGTTGTTTGTAACTTATATTTTTACTCTTTTTGTACATAATGTTGCCGCTACCGTCTCTTATGACCGAAAATAACTTCTAGACATCAGGACTGAGATTACTCACCACGGACTATCAGAATCCTTTTTCTTCTTTCACGACTCTGACGAGCCCGACACGAAGGACATACAGCTCCCTCGGGAACAGGCACCGACCCCAGTGATCTGCGTGAAGAGGAGGCGGAGAAAGAGAGCCCAGAGAGCAGGCTGCCTTCTGAGAAGTCGGAGACGATCGAATAAACCCCCACTTCCCTCAATTCTGCTAGCAAACATGCAATCTTTGGACAATAAAATGGACGAGTTACTGGGAAGATTAAACTACCAACGGGACATTAAAAACTGTAACATCTTGTGCTTCACGGAATCGTGGCTGAACGACGACAATATCAACATACAGCTGGCTGGTTATACGATGTACTGGCAGGATAGAACAGCGGTGTCTGGTAAGACAAGGGGCGACGGTCTATGTATTTTTGTAAACAACAACTGGTGCACGATATCTAAGGAAGTCTCGAGCTATTGCTCGCCTGAGGTAGAGTTTCTCAGACCACACTACCTCCCGAGAGAGTTTTCATCTATATTATTTGTAGCTGTTTACATACCACCACAGTCAGAGGCGGGCACTAAGATAGCATTGAATGAGCTGTATTCCGCCATAAGCAAACAAGAAAACGCTCAACCAGAGGCTGCGCTTCTAGTAGCAAACTTAAATCAGTTTTACCAAATTTCTATCAGCATGTTAAATGTGCAACCGGAGGGAAAAAAACTCTGGACCACCTACAGTGGGGCAAAAAAGTATTTAGTCAGCCACCAATTGTGCAAGTTCTCCCACTTAAAAAGATGAGAGAGGCCTGTAATTTTCATCATAGGTACACTTCAACTATGACAGACAAAATGAGAAAATAAATTCCAGAAAATCACATTGTAGGATTTTTAATGAATTTATTTGCAAATTATGGTGGAAAATAAGTATTTGGTCAATAACAAAAGTTTATCTCAATACTTTGTTATATACCCTTTGTTGGCAATGACAGAGGTCAAACGTTTTCTGTAAGTCTTCACAAGGTTTTCACACACTGTTGCTGGTATTTTGGCCCATTCCTCCATGCAGATCTCCTCTAGAGCAGTGATGTTTTGGGGCTGTTGCTGGGCAACATGGACTTTCAACTCCCTCCAAAGATTTTCTATGGGGTTGAGATCTGGAGACTGGCTAGGCCACTCCAGGACCTTGAAATGCTTCTTATGAAAGCAACTCCTTCGTTGCCCGGGCGGTGTGTTTGGGATCATTGTCATGCTGAAAGACCCAGCCACGTTTCATCTTCAATGCCCTTGCTGATGGAAGGTAGGTCTGATCACGGACAACGACGAGACAGCCTATAGGGAGGAGGTCAGAGACCTGGCCGGGTGGTGCCAGAATAACAACCTATCCCTCAACGTAACCAAGACTAAGGAGATGATTGTGGACTACAGGAAAAGGAGGCCCGAGCACGCCCCCATTCTCATCGACGGGGCTGTAGTGGAGCAGGTTGAGAGCTTCAAGTTCCTTGGTGTCCACATCACCAACAAACTAGAATGGTACAAACACACCAAGACAGTCGTGAAGAGGGCACGACAAAGCATATTCCCCCTCAGGAGACTGAAAAGATTTGGCATGGGTCCTCAGATCCTCAAAAGGTTCTAAAGCTGCAACATCGAGAGCATCCTGACTGGTTGCATCACTGCCTGGTATGGCAACTGCTCGGCCTCCGACAGCAAGGCACTACAGAGGGTAGTGCGAACGGCCCAGACTGGGGCCAAGCTTCTTGCCATCCAGGACCTCTATACCAGGCGGTATCAGAGTAAGGCCCTAAAAATTGTCAAAGACTCCAGCCACCCTAGTCATAGACTGTTCTCTCTGCTACCACATGGCAAGCGGTACCGCAGCGCCAAATCTAGGTCCAAGGGACTTCTAAACAGCTTCTACTCCCAAGCCATAAGACTCCTGAACATCTAGTCATCTAGACTATTTGCATTGCCCCCCCCCCCCCCCTCCACACCACTGCCACTCTCTGTTGTCATCTATGCATAGTCACTTTAATTAACTCTACCTACATGTACATACCACCTCAACTAACCGGTGCCCCACACATTGACTCTGTACCGGCACCCCACTGTATATACTGTTCATTTTTACTGCTGCTCTTTAATTACTTGTTACTTTCATCTCTTATTTTTATCCGTATTTTTTGAAACTGTACTGTTGGTTATGGGCTCGTAAGTAAGCATTTCACTGTAAGGTCTACACCTGTTGTATTCGGCACATGTGACTAATAGCTTTTGATTTGATTTGATTTGTCCTGTAATACTATCCCACTGGGCACAGATGTCAATTCAACTTCTATTCCACGTTGGTTCAATGTCATTTCATTGTTTCAGTGGGATGGGTCTCTGAGGAGAGCAGGTTCATACTGCCTCAGGATGTTTACTTTCATTTGTAATATTTACTCAGATTATCCCTAAATTGGGCTGGCGTCTGATTAAGCTCCATTTGTTTTATATAATATAAACACAAAAGGGAGAGGGGTTTGTGGGTAAACTGAGAGATTTTTGGCCCATTTAAAAAAAAAAAAATGTTGTATATGGATTTAGAATATAAACTTTAAAATGAGTTTATTTGAGTTCATACGAAGCCCAAATGAAAGCAAAAAGCTTTTTTAACTGTTTGCATCAGCACCAGAAACCCACTCACCAGTTCCCCTCCAGAGATGTCTGCATATTACATCAACATTAGCTAGCTGCTATTGGGCTGTGGGCTGGGTCACAAGTATTGACCATATTTCTGTCTGCTACACTGACCCTCTCCTCTCCTCCCATCCCCTCTCCTTTTCCTCTCCTCCCATCTCCTCTCCTTCTCCTCTCTCCTCTCCTCCCATCCCCTCTCCTTCTCCTCTCCTCCCATCTCCTCTCCTTCTCCTCTCTCCTCTCCTCCCATCCCCTCTCATTCTCTTCTCTTCTCCTCTCTCTCCTCCCATCCCCTCTCCTTCTCCTCTCCTCCCATCTCCTCTCCTTCTCCTCTCTCCTCTCCTCCCATCCCCTCTCATTCTCTTCTCTTCTCCTTTCTCTTCTCCCATCCCCTCTCCTTCTCTTCTCCTCTGTATATACTGTTCATTTTTACTGCTGCTCTTTAATTACTTGTTACTTTCATCTCTTATTTTTATCCGTATTTTTTGAAACTGTACTGTTGGTTATGGGCTCGTAAGTAAGCATTTCACTGTAAGGTCTACACCTGTTGTATTCGGCACATGTAACTAATAGCTTTTGATTTGATTTGATTTGTCCTGTAATACTATCCCACTGGGCACAGATGTCAATTCAACTTCTATTCCACGTTGGTTCAATGTCATTTCATTGTTTCAGTGGGATGGGTCTCTGAGGAGAGCAGGTTCATACTGCCTCAGGATGTTTACTTTCATTTGTAATATTTACTCAGATTATCCCTAAATTGGGCTGGCGTCTGATTAAGCTCCATTTGTTTTATATAATATAAACACAAAAGGGAGAGGGGTTTGTGGGTAAACTGAGAGATTTTTGGCCCATTAAAAAAAAAAAAATGTTGTATATGGATTTAGAATATAAACTTTAAAATGAGTTTATTTGAGTTCATACGAAGCCCAAATGAAAGCAAAAAGCTTTTTTAACTGTTTGCATCAGCACCAGAAACCCACTCACCAGTTCCCCTCCAGAGATGTCTGCATATTACATCAACATTAGCTAGCTGCTATTGGGCTGTGGGCTGGGTCACAAGTATTGACCATATTTCTGTCTGCTACACTGACCCTCTCCTCTCCTCCCATCCCCTCTCCTTTTCCTCTCCTCCCATCTCCTCTCCTTCTCCTCTCTCCTCTCCTCCCATCCCCTCTCCTTCTCCTCTCCTCCCATCTCCTCTCCTTCTCCTCTCTCCTCTCCTCCCATCCCCTCTCATTCTCTTCTCTTCTCCTCTCTCTCCTCCCATCCCCTCTCCTTCTCCTCTCCTCCTATCTCCTCTCCTTCTCCTCTCTCCTCTCCTCCCATCCCCTCTCATTCTCTTCTCTTCTCCTTTCTCTTCTCCCATCCCCTCTCCTTCTCTTCTCCTCTCTCCTCCCATCCGCTCTCCTTCTCCTCTCCTCCCATCCCCTCTCCTTATCCCCTCTCCTCTCCTCCCATCCCCTCTTCTTCTCTCCTCTCCTCCCATCCCCTCTCCTTCTCCTCTCCTCCCAACCCCTCTCCTTCTCCTCTCTCCTCTCCTCCCATCCCCTTTCCTTCTCTTCTATTCTCCTCCTCCCATCCCCTCTCCTCCTCCTTCTCTCCTCTCCTCCCATCCCATCCCCTCTCCTTCTCCTCTCTCCTCTCCTCACATCCCCTCTCCTTCTCTTCTCTCCTCCCATCCGCTCTCCTTGACCTCTCTCCTCTCCTCCCATCCCTTCTCTCCTCTCCTCCCATCCCTTCTCTCCTCTCCTCCCATCCCTTCTCTCCTTCCGTCCCCTTTCCTTCTCCTGTCTCCTCTACTCGCAAACCCTCTCCGCTCCTCTCCTCTCCTCCCATCCCCTCTCCTTCTCCTCTCTTCCCCCCTCCCAACCCCTCCTTCTCCTCTCCTCTCCCCTCTCCCCCATCCACTCTCCTTCTCTCCTCTCCTCCCATCCCCTCCTCCCCTCTCCTACTCTTCTGGAGGAGAGAGGAAAGCAGATAAGAGGAGAGGAGAGAGGAGACTCTCCTCCAGATGGGCAGTCTGTCAGAGGATGTTTTTAAACCATGTAGTCTTTATTCCATCTGATGAGGAAGGAGACACAGTATGCAGAGAGTAGTTTTTTATTTATTTCACCTTTATTAAGCCAGGGAGTCAGGCTGAGACCACAGTCTCTTTTTCAGTTGATCCTTGAACACATCAATAAACATTCATGAACTCTGCATATCTATATACACATCAATTACACAATACATGAAAAAGCTAACACAAAGTATGCAGAAGGTCAGAGACATCTGTAATGGTTCCTGTGTTCATTTACTCTCAGACTGCATCACCTCCCTGTCTCTAAGCCTTGTCAGCCTTTCTCTGAAATAATGATTTCAGACACCTACTTCTCTCATCAGGTTTTCTCCTCTTATTTTCTCCCCAATTAAAAAACTTGCGCTTGTTTTTCCGTAATTACAAAGTTGAGCACCATCTTCTCTCTGGCTATCCAATTACACCAGCCAAGCCAGTGTAAGCCCTATAACAACAACTGCACTGGATCCTGGAAATCATCTTCCTACGGCTGATTTGTTTACTCTTAAACAGATTAACAGCTATTGTTTATGCAACCGCACCACAAAGTCAGAGGATTTAAAGAACTTAAAAACACAATAGCTATGATATCGTATTGCTGTGTTGCCGTATACATGTAGGCTGACTTGGCTCAAAACATGAATATCTATCACAGTATCTGCTATTACGTAACAGATGAAAACACAAGAACAAATCACTAGAACTAGATCCATCGGATCAAAGAAGCCTCAGACTATATGAGTCACCATATGTGGGTGGTCATGTATTTAGTATTGATGGTGTTAGTAGTTTTCAGGCCACTTATCCTCCTCTGTTTGCCGAAGAGAGATTTCCACAGGGCCTCATAGTGACTGGCTTACTCTCCCCTCTACAGATATACAGGGAGATGTATACATGGGAATTGATTTTGTGAGATTGCCGGGGACCCCCAATACAGCTAGGCTCCTAAACACACTCCCTTGTGTCAACATGAATAACACCAGGGGAATACACTACATGCCTGCAAACACACAGTCATACACCCTTACACACACTCATGCAATGGCCTACTGTCCACTGCACCTCCTCCCAGCTGCCCACTGCACTGAGGCTAGGAAACACTGTCACCACCGATAAATCCACGATAATTGAGAATTTCAATAAGCATTTCTTTACAGCTGGCCATGCTTTCCACCTGGCTACCCCTACCCCGGTCAACAGCCCTGCACCCCCCACAGCAACTTGCCCAAGCCTCCCCATTTCTCCTTCATCCAAATCCAGATAGCTGATGTTCTGAAAGAGCTGCAAAATCTGGACCCCTACAAATCAGCCGGGCTAGACAATCTGGACCCTCTCTTTCTAAAATGATACGCCAAAATTGTTGCAACCCCTATTACTAGCCTGTTCAAACTCTCTTTCATATCGTCTGAGATCCCCAAAGATTGGAAAGCAACCGCGGTCATCCCCCTCTTCAAAGGGGGAGACAGTCTAGACCCAAACTGCTACAGACCTATATCTATCCTACCCTGCCTTTCTAAGGTCTTCGAAAGCCAAGTTAACAAACAGATCACCGACCATTTCGAATCCCACCGTACCTTCTCCACTATGCAATCTGGTTTCCGAGCTGGTCATGGGTCCACCTCAGCCACGCTCAAGGTCCTAAACAATATCATAACCGCCATCGATAAGAGACAATACTGTGCAGACAATACTGTATTCATCGACCTGGCCAAGGCTTTCGACTCTGTCAATCACCACATTCTTATCGGCAGACTCAACAGCCTTGGTTTCTCAAATGACTGCCGCGCCTGGTTCACCAACTACTTCTCAGACAGAGTTCAGTGTGTCAAATCGGAGGGCCTGTTGTCCGGACCTCTGGAAGTCTCTATGGGGGTGCCACAGGGTTCAATCCTCGGGCTGACTCTCTTCTCTGTCTACATCAATGATGTCGCTCTTGCTGCTGGTGAATCTCTGATCCACCTCTACGCAGACGAAACCATTCTGTATACATCTGGCCCTTTTTTGGACACTGTGTTAACTAACCTCAATGACATAGAACTCTCCTTCCGTGGCCTCCAACTGCTCTTAAATGCAAGTAAAATGAAATGCATGCTCTTCAACCAATCGCTGCCTGCACCTGACCGCCCATCCAGCATCACTACTCTGGACGGTTCTGACTTAGAATATGTAGACAACTACAAATACCTAGGTGTTTGGTTAGACTGTAAACTCTCCTTCCAGACTCACATTAAGCATCTCCAATCCAAAATTAAATCAGGAATCGGCTTCCTATTTCGCAACAAAGCATCCTTCACTCATGCTGCCGAACATACCCTCATAAAACTGACTATCCTACTGATCCTTGACTTCGGCGATGTCATTTACAAAATAGCCTCCAACACTCTACTCAGCAAATCGGATGTAGTCTATCACAGTGCCATCCGTTTTGTCACCAAAGCCCCATATACTACCCACCACTGCGACCTGTATGCTCTCGTTGGCTGGCCCTTGCTTCATATTCGTCACTAAAACTCACTGGCTCCAGGTCATTTTTAAGTCTTTGCTAGGTTAAGCCCCACCTTATCTCAGCTCACTGGTCACCATAGCAGCACCCACCCGTAGCACGCGCTCCAGCAGGTATATTTCACTGGTCACCCCCAAAGCCAACACCTCCTTTGGCCGCCTTTCCTTCCAGTTCTCTGCTGCCAATGACTGGAACAAACTGCAAAAATCACTGAAGCTGGAGACTCATCTCTCCCTCACTAACTTTAAGCACCAGCTGTCAGAGCAGCTCACAGATCACTGCACCTGTACATAGCCCATCTGTAAATAGCGCATCAAACTACCTCATCCCCATACTGTTATTTATTTATTTTGCTCCTTTGCACCCCAGTATCTCTACTTGCACATTCATCTTCTGCACATCTATCACTCCTGTGTTTAATTGCTATATTGTAATTATTTCGCCACTATTGTCACGCTCTGACCTTAGAGAGACTTTTTATTTCTCTATTTGGTTAGGTCGGGGTGTGATTTGTGTGGGCATTCTAGTTTTCCTAATTCTTTGTTTGCCGGGTATGGTTCCCAATCAGAGGCAGCTGTCTATCGTTGTCTCTGATTGGGGATCATACTTAGACAGCCTTTTTTCCACCTTTAGTTTGTGGGATCTTGTTTTTGTGTAGTGCCTGTGAGCACTCCAGTCGTTACGTCTCGTTTGCTGTTTATTGTTTTTGTTGGTGAGTTTCATTTAAATAAACATGTGGAACTCTATGCACGCTGCGCTTTGGTCCGCTCATTTCCATGAACGTGACAACTATGGTCTATTTATTGCCTTACCTCCCTTATCCTACCTCATTTGCACACACTGTATATAGACTTTTTCTATTGTATTATTGACTGTATGTTTGTTTATTCCATGTGTAACTCTGTGTTGTTGTTTGTGTCGCACTGCTTTGCTTTATCTTGGTCAGGTCGCAGTTGTAAATTAGAACTTGTTCTCAACTAGCCTACCTGGTTAAATAAATAAATATAAATAAAAACTTGCTTCCATTCAGTCGCAAGAGCATTAGTGAGGTCAGGCACTGATGTTGGGCGATTAGGCCTGGCTCGCAGTCGGCGTTCCAATTCATTCCAAAGGTGTTCGAGGGGACTGAGGTCAGTGCTCTGTGCA
This sequence comes from Salvelinus namaycush, assembly GCF_016432855.1. NCBI lineage: Eukaryota > Metazoa > Chordata > Actinopteri > Salmoniformes > Salmonidae > Salvelinus > Salvelinus namaycush. The sequence goes on from NC_052332.1 coordinate 27,647,916, forward strand.
TGCCAGTCAAGTTCTTTCACACTGATCTCTACAAACATTTCTGTATGGACCTTACTTTGTGCAAAGGGGTCATGCTGAAACATGACAGGGCCTTCCCCAAACTATTGCCACAAAGTTGGAAGCACAGAATCGTCTAGAATGTCATTGTAGGCTGTAGCGTTAAGATTTCCCTTCACTGGAACTAAGGGGCTTAGCCCGAACCTTGAAAAACAGCACCAGACCATTATTCCTCCTCCACTAAACTTTACAGTTGGCACTATGCATTTGGGCAGGTAGCATTCTCCTGGCATCCGCCAAACCCAGGTTCGTCCATCAGACTGCCAGATGGTGAAACGTGATTCATCACTCCAGAGAATGCGTGTCCTCTGCTCCAGAGTCCGATGGCAGCGGGCGTTACACCACTCCAGCCGACACTTGGCATTGCGCATGGTGATCTTAGGCTCGTGTGCGGCTGCTTGCCCACGGAAACCCATTATGAAGCACCCAATGAACAGTTCTTGTGCTGATGTTGCTTCCAGGGGCAGTTTGGAACTCGGTAGTGACAGTTGCAACGGAGGACAACACAATAACAGCACATACAACTGACCAGGGCAGCTCTAGCAGGGCAGAAATTTGATAAACTGACTTGTTGGAAAGGTGGCATCCTATGACGGTGCCACATTGAAAGTCACTGAGCTCTTCAGTAAGGCAATTCTAGTGCTAAAGTTTGTCTATGCAGATTGCATGGTTGTGTGCTCGGTTTTATATACCTGTCAGCAAAGGGTGTGGCTGAAATAGCCGAATCCACTAAAAATCCACTAATTTTAAGGGGTGTCTACATACTTTTGTTTTCGGAAAGTATTCAGACACCTTGACTTTTTACACCTTTTGTCACAGCCTTATTTATTTTTTTATCCTCATCAATCTACACACAATACCCCATAATGATGAAGCAAAAACAGGTTTTCACAACATCTCCTATACACTTCCTGATAAACTCAGTCACCGTAACAGCGTATTCGTCAATGTTATTCTTGGAGGCTACTCGGAACATATCCCAGTCCGTGTGATCAAAACAATCTTGAAAGCGTGGATTCTGATTGGTCAGAGCAGCGTTGAATTGTCCTTCCTGTTTGAATTGTCCTTCTGGGTACTTCCTGTTTGAGTTTCTGTCTATCAGATTTGCCGAAGGGAGGGCGGGGGAGGGCATTGTAGGCATCCCGGAAGTTGGAGTAGCAGTGGTCGAGTGTTTTAGCAGCGCGAGTACTACAGTCAATGTGTTGATAGAACTTCGATAGCGTTTTCCTCAGATTTGCTTTGTTAAAATCCCCAGCTACAATAAATGCGACCTCAGAATATGTGGTTTCCAGTTTGCTTAAAGTCCAGTGAAGTTCTTTGAGGCTGTCATGGTATCGGCTTGAGGGGGAATATACACGGCTGTGACTATAACTGAAGAATATTTTCTTGGGAGATAATACGGTCAGCATTTGATTGTGAGGTATTCTAGGTCGGATGAACAAAAGGACTTGAGTTCCTGTATGTTATCACAATCACACCATGAGTAGTTAATCATGAAACATACACCCCCGCCCTTCTTCTTCCCGGAGAAAAATGTATTCCTGTCTGTGCAATGAACTGAGAACCCAACTGGCTATACGGACAGTATATCCAGAGTTTCCGTGAAACAGAGTATGTTACACTCCCTGATATATCTCTGGAAGGAAATCCTCGCCCTGAGCTCATCAACTTTATTATCCAGAGACTGAACATTAGCGAGTAATATACTGAGAAGCGGTGGGTGGTGTGCACTCTTCTCCGCTGGCGGTGTTTTGGAACAGCCTCTGGAATCAGTTCAATTGCACTGGGGGGTACAAACTGTCACGCTCGTCGTCCTCCTCATCTGAGGAGGAGAAGTTTGAAGGATCGGAGGACCAATATGCAGCGTGGTATGTGTTCATCATGAAATTTAATAAACAGAGAACACTGAACAAACTATACAAAACAATAAATGAACAACGAACGTGAAGCTATATAAGAAATGTGCTGACACAAGCAACTAACATAGACAATCACCCACAACCCACAATGACAAAACAGGCTACCTAAATATGTTTCCCAATCAGAGACAACGACTAACACCTGCCTCTGATTGAGAACCATATCAGGCCAAACACAGAAACAGACAAACCAGACATACAACATAGAATGCCCACTCAGATCACACCCTGACCAAACAAAACATAGAAACATACAAAGCAAACTATGGTCAGGGCATGACACAAACAAAGGATCCGATTCGGGAAAGTCGTATTGCTGATTGTAATGCTGCTAATGCTGGTGAGTTACCACCACTCTGATATCCAAAAGTTATTCCCAGCTGTATGTAATAACACAAACAAAATTCTGGGCTAATAATGTAACAAATAACACATGCAAAGTTGTCATTTTCCTTGAACTACTGTAAGTGAAGTGGATTAACACCTGATCACAGAATAACGGTAACAAAGTGACATCATGGGTCCCTGATCTGTACTATACAGAAATGCATAATTATGGACAAGTGACGTATTCATTGTGATGTATGCTAAATAGGTACACAAATGTAGAAAAATGTAATATCCTCCTTTGCATGAGTAGAGTACTAGAGTGAAACTAAGAGTATATTTGTTTGACATAAAATTGCCCCTTCATAAAACAAATTATATAGACTCTTAGCTTTCATTTGGCACCAAATTTGATGTGCTCCTATGAACCTCACATGTTGCTGCTCATGTGTTCTTTTACATGGAAATGTATGCATCTTAAAATCTGACAATGGTAATAACTAGCTCAATGTTTCTGATCAGACTGTAAATTGACATATTGACTCTCCCACTAACACCTGAGTCCTCAAAGAGATCATACTTTATGGTGTCCAGATGTTTCCAATCTCGTTCCAAGAAATGAATCATCATGCTGTTCGTGAAATGCCTGCCAGTCAACTAATGGAGTGTATCCTTCTTCCTCTCTCACTATGACAGCTTCATTGGCTTTATCAATTAACCCTCCACTGAATCGTTTGCTCTCTGTATGTATCAACCTTTCTTACTCTCTGTGTCTACAAGCTCTCACAGTCTCAAGTCAAAATTAGACGTTCATCCATGTTTCCCAAACGTCAAATGTCTAAGTTTTCGAACCTCAAATGTGTAAGTGTTGAAGTTTAAGTTTAGGCATTAACTCACAATTCTTAAGGTTAGGCATTAACTCTGAATGGTTACAGTAAGGGTTAAGGTTTGGGATAAGCTTAAAATAGCTAAAACAACTTTATATCGCTGGATTCAAATATGCAACCTTTAGAATCAGTGTCACATACTGATGGCTCATACGCCATCCCCATCCACAAAACCCTAACAAAACCCAAACCTACAGCGCTCACTGTTGGCCCCTAGTGGCCAGTTTCCACGTCATATCCCGACATCCTCAGACATGGTTGGATGTCTAATTGTAACGGTTGTCGTCGGGAGAAAGAGAGGACCAAGGTGCAGCGTGGTAAGTGTTCATCTTATTTAATGAAAGTGAACACTTCAAAATACAAAACAACAAAGTGAAAACCGAAACAGTTCTATCTGCTGCAGACACACAAAGACTGAAAATAACCACCCACAAAACCCAACAGAAAACAGGCTACCTAAATATGGTTCCCAATCAGGGACAACGATTGACAGCTGCCTCTGATTGAGAACCATATCAGGCCAAACACAGAAATAGAAAATCATAGAAAAACTAACATAGACAACCCACCCAACTCACGCCCTGACCATACTAAAACAAAAGACAAAACAAAGGAACTAAGGTCAGAACGTGACAGTACCCCCCCCCCCCCCCCCCCCCCCCAAAGGTGCGGACTCTGGCCGCAAAACCTGAACCTATAGGGGAGGGTCTGGGTGGGCATCTGTCCGCGGTGGCGGCTCTGGCGCTGGACGTGGACCCCACTCCACCATAGTCTTAGTCCGCTTCTGTGGCCTCCTAGGAACGGCGACCCTCGCCGCCGACCTAGGACTGGCACCCCTATTAAAGGGCCCCACTGGACTGAGCGGCGCCTCTGGACTGAGGGGCAGCTCCGGACTGAGGGGCAGCTCCGGACTGAGGGGCAGCTCCGGACCGAGGGACAGCTCCGGACCGAAGGGCAGCTCCGGACCGAGGGGCAGCTCCGGACCGAGGGGCAGCTACGGACCGAGGGGCAGCTCCGGACCGACGGGCAGCTCCGGACTGACGGGCAGCTCCGGATTTAAGGGGCAGCTCCGGACTGAAGGACGGCTCTGGCAGCTCCTGACTGGCGGACGGCTCTGGCGGCTCCTGACTGGCGGACGGCTCTGGCGGCTCCTGACTGGCGGACGGCTCTGGCGGCTCCTGACTGGTGGACGGCTCTAGCGGCTCCTGACTGGCGGACGGCTCTGGCGGCTCCTGACTGGCGGGCGGCTCTGGCGGCTCCTGACTGGCGGGCGGCTCTGGCGGCTCCTGACTGGCGGGCGGCTCTGGCGGCTCTTGACTGACGGACGGCTCTGGCGGCTCCTGATTGACGGACGGCTCTGGCGGCTCCTGACTGACGGGCGGCTCTGACGGCTCAGGACAGACGGGCGGCTCAGGCGGCGCTGGACAGACGGGCAGCTCAGGCGGCGCTGGACAGACCGGCAGCTCAGGCGGCGCTGGACAGACGGGCAGCTCAGGCGGCGCTGGACAGACGGGCAGCTCAGGCGGCGCTGGACAGACGGGAGACCCTGGAGTGAGGAGACAGAGAGACAGCCTGGTGCGGGGGGCTGCCACCGGAGGGCTGGTGCGTGGAGGTGGCACCGGATAGACCGGACCATGGAGGCGCACTGCAGGTCTGGAGCACCGAACCTGCCCAACCCTACCTGGCTGAATGCTCCCCGTAGCCAAGCCAGTGCGGCGAGGTGGAATAGGCCGCACTGGGCTGTGCTGGCGAACCGGGGACACCATGCGTAGGGCTGGTGCCATGTACCCCAGCCCGAGGAGACGCACTGGAGACCAGATGCGTTGAGCCGGCTTCATGGCACCTGGCTCGATGCCCACTCTAGCCCGGCCGATACTATGCGCTGCTATGTACCGCACCGGGCTATGCCTGCTCACCGGGGACACCGTGCGCCTCACGGCATAATATGGTGCCTGCCCGGTCCCTCTCTCTCCACGGTAAGCACGGGGAGTTGGCTCAGGTCTCCTACCTGGCTTAGCCACACCCCCCGTTCCCCCCCCCCCCCCCCCCCAATACATTTTTGGGGCTGCCTCTCTGGCTTCCAGTCGCGCTTTCGTGCTGCCTCCTCATACCACCGCCTCTCGGCTTTAGCTGCCTCCAGCTCTTCACGAGGGCGGCGATATTCTCCAGCTTGTACCCAGGGTCCCTTACCGTCCAGAATTTCCTCCCATGTCCAGGAGTCCTGAGATCGCTGCTGCCCGATACCACGCTGCTTGGTCCTTTTTTGGTGGGTGGTTCTGTAACGGTTGTCATCGGGAGAAAGAGAGGACCAAGGTGCAGCGTGGTAAGTGTTCATCTTATTTAATGAAAGTGAACACTTCAAAATACAAAACAACAAAGTGAAAACAGTTCTATCTGGTGCAGACACACAAAGACTGAAAATAACACCCACAAAACCCAACAGAAAACAGGCTACCTAAATATGGTTCCCAATCAGGGACAACGATTGACAGCTGCCTCTGATTGAGAACCATATCAGGCCAAACACAGAAATAGAAAATCATAGAAAAACTAACATAGACAACCCACCCAACTCACGCCCTGACCATACTAAAACAAAAGACAAAACAAAGGAACTAAGGTCAGAACGTGACACTAATACTGACTTGTATCACAGGTGATCTGCCTACTGTGTACACAGTAGGCAGAGTAGCTCTCCAACTTCCCCACTGAAGGGTTAAAAACATAGAGGGGAAACTACTATGAAAATATAGTTTACCAAGCTACCAATTACTTCAAACTGGAAAAAGTAAACGTACACTAAAGTTACTTTGAAAAAAGTAGTCCAAACTACTACGTTTGAAATTATCATTCCTAAATCTGAAATGTCAAAGATTACAAATTGCAAGAACAGATCACTGGAGTCAGATATTGACAGAATGTGTAATTTAGTCTATTAAACACAAAAACTATGGGTCACACTTTATTTGGTTGGTCAACAAATGATCTGTTGCTAAGAAACTGCTTGCTGAGGTTATGGTTAGGGTTAGGTTTAGAATAAGGGTTGGGGTTATGGCTAGGGTAAGTGTTAAGTTTAGGCTTAGGATAAGGGTTAAGGTTAGGGTTAGAGCTGGGGTTAGGGTTTGTAGATAGTTAGTTCAAATGTTACCGATTAGTCTGTAGACAGAGCATCTACAGATGGACTATCCAAATAAAGTGTTACCAAACTATGTTTCAGGTGAGCATTAGGCTGGTCTGATGCCGAAAAAGAAAGGAAATTCTTGCCTACTTCACCCATATTTTATTTTATTTTTACAAACAAGTAGTCTGTAGTTCCAGTAGTTAGCTACATCGCTAGATAGCAGAAAAGTAATGAACTACTGAAAACAGTACCAACATTTCAATGTGGTTAAAACTACCTCCAAACTACTGTAAAATGTAGTTAAAGCTACCTCCAAACTACTGTAAAATGTAGTTAAAACAACCTCCAAACTACTGTAAAATGTAGTTAAAGCTACCTCCAAACTACTGTAAAATGTAGTTAAAGCTACCTCCAAACTACTGTAAAATGTAGTTAGGGACAGATCGAAATGTATGGAATGGTTACCTGGAGGAAAATGGTGGGTCATGCTTTCTCAAAGTCAGTCAAGGGGAGGGTTTAATATTTTTTAAATCTAGTCCAGGGGAGGGTCATTATTCAATTTAAATATTTCTCAGTGTTTTATAATTAGTTGCTTATTAGCCTATATATCGATGTGTGCCCGATACCACCCCCCATCTCTGATTCTCAGCTGGGGCTATATCAAGTGTACCTATAGGCTATTTAGTATGGTCTCAATCAAATGATCCATAGCCTATAGGCTAAGAAGTGCATTCTCGGAGAAGCACAGAGCAAAGTTATATTTCTAAGATAGCTGCTGGGATGGTGTAAATATATCTAGGCTGCATTACACACGGCAAGGGATATTCCCACCCTGAGCCTCGGCCCGCTCTGCTCTTGCTGATCAAAAACATTTTAGTGTACTGCCTAACCAATGGTTGTACTGTGTAGGCCTAAGATGTCAGTTCAGGAGGAAAGTCAAAGGTTTCTACAGAATTTGTTCATTTATTAGGCCTAGTCCAGAACAGTCTAGACTATAGCCTATGTTCTGTTCAGCTTGCTACTACTATAATTGATTAATATGTTTCTTGCCCATGATATATTTATCAGCGTTATTGACCTCACAATAAATCAGATTTGAGTAACTTACATTGTCGTGCTGAAACTTGATACAGCAGTCACGGCACAATCAATCAGAAATGGAAAGTTCATTGTGATGAAAGTAGGCAAATTCCAGTTGGCATAATTCATTTGAACCATCTTCATTTGAATTAGACTTTGCTAACAACAAGAGGGCTTTGTGTTGGAGCCTGTTTCTTCCTATTTAAGAAGTAAGAGGTAGGCCTACCTGTTTGACAGACGAAATTAGAATGCTGCTACAGTATATCCATACATTTGTCTGTGAAGGGCTGTTAAGTTAAAACCAAGACTCAAATTAGAGGGGTATGACAGGGTATGAGAGGGTATGCCATATGTCTACTTTTTATTAAAGAAAATGGCAAAAAGCACAGGCCTACCCCTAGTTAGCGTAAGATTTCGAAGAAAATAAAACGGATCCGATTATATAAAGTAATCTACAACAGCACTTTGGTCCGCGATTCTTTATGCTAGAAACAAGCTGTAGGCAAAAATACCCGGGAAAGACGTGACTCCGATGCATATCGGGATATCATTGTTTCGTTTCTTTGACATCCAGAGGCTGACTTTAATTGGGTATTAATCTAATTCTGTCAATATCAATTGATGAAGCTATTCACTTTCTCAACAAAGGAAGATGTTGAAACCCAGACAGCTTTTCAAATGACGTAGAATTGCATGACATTATTATGAGATACTACTTTTTATCAGGCCTCCAAATATGATGATAGATTCATGCAATGCTTTTACTAGAAATGAGGTCTTTCCACACGTACTCTTGTCCACGGTGGTCTGCGAACCCATAACCTTCTGGCCCACAGCCGTGTGTGCTATCAAAATTCCTGCTTTGCCATGTAATACTTACAGGAGGAAGAACAATTTATAAAACTGCATATCTAAGGCTCTGGTCTGTTAAAGAAGTGACAGTAAACATGTTCTCTGCTATCCACTTTGTTTTAGTTATTATCTTGGGTAAAGGGTAGGGTCAATTATTTTGTTTTCAAGCGTTCAGGGAGGGTTTAGGTCAAATATTTTTAGCTGAAGGGAGGGCCATCTGTTTTCATTTCATAGAGGTCCGATTTTCTCCATGTAACCCTTATTATAAATAACGTTCGCTTCCTTAAATTACTAGTTGAACTACATGTAGTTCACTACTCCCCAATACTGGATACATCCCAAAGTCATTCAACACTCAAAGGGTGCTCAGTCACTGTGAAGCTTCAGTCAGGGCCCGGAGGCTGGCAGTTGACAGACTAGCAGGATGAAAACTCTCAGAAAGATATGTTGAGTTGCATCTTTGATGTGCAAAGACACGCTCCCTTTTCTGTTTGTTGTACCCGTTAATCGTGTAAACGCTTTGGCAAAAACACCACGTCCGTCTGCTGTGAATCAAGAGGAATTTTCCAATTGAATCGGAGTGAATTGGATGAGATGGCTGAGGCATGTCATGTGTCCACACAGCCAGTGGGACCTGAACAGGGGTGCAGTGCCCTGCCGCTGCATCCATCCATCTGTCAGAGTCTCTCTGATCACCTGTCCTCAAACAACACTCGCCCAAACATCAAGGCTTTGTCCTCTACTGTTGCATGGGCCGAAACCAGTCAAAGACACGCCAAACTTCCGTATTTCAACAATGACAGAACTAGTAACACGTGCATGTGTGTGCGTGTGTGTGTGATTGATTCCTTTTTTGTAAGTCAGTAAAGTGTAATTGGTTAATTTGATTTCTGCAATTACACAGGGTTTTCATGATTCATTATTGTTGAGTTTTTTAAACATTACTTGGTCCATAAAACTGTAGTAGCCTATACTACATCTTAAAAATATTAAAGTTCTGAACATATTAGATTTTCTTCTGAAAATGAAAAGTTTGTGGTTTGTGAGGTTGTTTTGATTTTGGAATGTGATCTCTCTTCATCATGACTTGTTCCCTCTATAATCATCTCTCTATTACTATAACAGGAAGATATCATATCAGCATTCTCACAGTATAGTGCCATTTGTGTAGAATAAAGAGAATGGATACCCTTTGTTCTTAAACACCAGACCTAAAGTTGCCCTGCGGTTCAAGGAATATACTAGTAACATGCTGTACTGTGATGCACTTTTTGGAGTTTAAATAATAGATTGTGTTGTTCATTGATGCAGAAACTCTAAGATAAGGAACTGGAGACAACAACAAGTGTTGATTTCCCCCAAGTTAGAGGTTGCCTACATGGTTACCAGCTACGTTCCACGCAGTGGCGATTTTAGCATGTAAATCTTGGTGGGGCAAAAACAAAAAATAAAAGTGGGATGCATGCCAGCAAAGCCACCACACAACACAACACTAAACAATACATTAATTGCACTATAACGGTGACAAATGGTGCCCACAAACTGTTAGAGCATACATAAAGCTGTCCCAACAGCAGAGTCCCAACACCTTACCACTGCTACACCTGGCTATCAGGGAAGCCTTGTCTGGCAGCGAAACAGTTTATTCAGCCTCATTTACTGACTTTAAAAAAACATAGCTGATATGGCTGACTTGCTTAAACAAATGTGGTTTCTAATGTCAATTGAGATGTACAAACTATGGCATAAGGGGACGACAAGCAGATAAGAGGCAATCCATAATTTCGATTAAAACATTAATGAGCTCGGTCGGACGTAGTCAATATAACTATTTGTTTATCACTTTTGAAATGTACAGTGACAGAACTCAGAACATTGGCCATTCTTACAGTGTTCTCCCTGTACACCAAGTCAGAACCGTAGGATAAATAAAGGGGGCATAAAGGCAGACAATGAAAGCGCTTACAAAATTTGATGATTTCTCTAAAACAGGTTATAGGCTACATGTCCACCACCAAGTCAGAACAGTAGGCGAAATTAAAAAGTGTAAATAGACCAAATTATTAGGGTGAGGCTGGGCTACTAACAGCTTACTACACAACATACACTTAGTATTACTTTCTTATCTACAGTATACATATCTCCATGGCATATTACATCATTCATGCAGCAGCATACAAGACATTTTTGACCTCACCTTGTTGTGCTGTGCTCACTTGAACAGGAACGTGGCACGGCGGGCCTTTATGGGCACATTTTGTCATCAAAGCCTGGCATTCTCTGGATTTATGGTGCTTTCAAGACAACTGGGAACTCTGAAAAAAACAAGGTTGATTCATGATGACGTCATTGATCTTCAGGTCGTAGCTCTAGAAAGAGCCCCAAGTTCCCTACTTACAATTCCGAGTTGGATGACCGTTCAAAACTCAAGCTCGTTTTTTCCAGAATTCCCAGTTGTCTTGAACTCACTGAAGTTTTCACAGTTCTGACAGGATGGCCAATTCTGAATTTGTATGATTTTAAACTTGGAAAATTGACACTTAATCCAAGATTAGGGACCACACAGCCACTCCACTGAATAGAAGGCTAGTGATTGCTTTGCGATGCTTGCAGTTAGCCACTGTCACTGATTCCTTCCAAACCACTCATTGTTGAATTTGCGATTTCCAACTTGTTGTGTAATGTTTATGTCCAATGGCCGATGAGCACCGATACGTTTTATCTATAATTTCTCTTCATTATTTCTCTTCATATGACAAGGATTAAAAAGGATTTGTCAGTAGATTGTCGACTTGATTCATGATGATGACTGCTAGCTAAGATTTAGAAAGTATGATGTTGACATGATCAGTCCAATCAAAGCTACTGTAGATATAATGTGATTTGACCTCATTTTATCTGTGGCCAATGACCTTGAGCCTTCTTGAATGGGCACTTCTAATGTAGCTCTATGGCAGCACCAAAGGGGCTTGAATTTTCGAGGTCTACCCATAGACTTGGTGGTGATGTACTGTCCACGCGAGTGACAGAACACTGAGCTAATCATGGCACAAGTAGAGAACACCTACGCTCCGTAATTTCTGCTGGCTGCCTCACCCCCACAGAAAGCACTGAGCTAGGCTGAAACATCTGCATTTTGGAAAGAAAGTAAAAAAGAGACCATGTTTGTATGCAGCTTTATTAACTCAATGATGATTTTTTTTACATTGTTTCCAAACTGATATGTGACACGTATTAATGGCAAAAGAAAAGGAAAAACACTAAAAAATGTGGGGCTCAAAACAGGTGGGGTTGCCCTGAATGACGGGTCACCACTGGTTCCAGGAATATTTCATGGGATGGGTTGTGTTATCGCTAGTGAGCTACCAAACACATGGCGGGTGAACATGTTTTCTATATTCCTATCTCTCTCTATATCTCTCAATCCCTTATCGCCATTCCTCATTTTATGCACAGTGTCACGACTTCTGCCGAAGTCGTTGCCTCTCCTTGTTCGGGCGGTGTTCGGCGGTCGACGTCACCGGCCTTTCCATTGGTTTTGTCTTGTCTTCCCACACACCTGTTTTCAATCCCATTCATTACCTATTGTGTATTTAACCCTCTGTTTCCCCTCATGTGTTTGTCAGAGATTGTTTTATGTCAAGTATTGTTTTCTTGTTGTATAGGTGTGCGACGGGTCCTCGTACCCATGTTTATTTGATATATGTATATTTTCGTGCTTGGAGCATATTGAGTGGACATTTAGTAAAAGTCTACATTTACACTCCGTCTTACTCTCCTGCGTCTGACTTCCATGCCACCTATACACACTATTATGACACACAGCCCTTATTCATCATTCTCCTTCATCCATCTCTCGTTCACCTTTCTCTGTCTGTATCCTTATTCCTCGCTTTGGGCTTGGTTTTCTTTGCACCAACTTGATAACCTGACAACCTCCTCTAATCCTAAAAGCCTAAAGGATTTTGTACTACCAACATAAACACACAAATACACAGTCATACATTCACATAAATAAATCATACACCACACCAACAAACAAACACACACACACACATGCTCTCACACTCTCATGCACAGACCATCACATTTTGACTAAGATGGCAGCCATCCACAGACCTGCAGGACCCCTAGCTAGGCCAGAGAGGAAGAGGCGAAGTGAGAATGGTTATCTCTCCAAAATGTATCCAAAATAAGCACAATGCGTTTCTCTGGGCTTAAAATGCAGGCCTGCCTTCTCGCCTTTGGGACAACATCTCCCATTGTTTGGGCGGAGAACCATATACAGATCTCTGGCTAGGCTAATTCAACCTGGTGGCAGCCTGTGGTGATGTCTTAGAGAGAGGGAGACTGGAAGAGGCCAGGCATTCTGTAAGGCAGTAATCCCAGAGTTGGGTAGAGACAGAGAAAAATAATAAATTTCTTTGGGCTGGGCTTAACCCCAATCCAAATCCCTAATAATTACACTTGGATGGACTCACATTGGATCATTAAATGGGGGTAACTGCAACTCTTTCTGATTCATATTAACCCACACAGGGGCATTTGACCCTTTCACAGGGATTATACTGTAGTGAATTAAAACTGGATAGCTATACAGTACATTGAGCGGGCCTCCCTCTCTCCAACACAAACACACAGTATGCAAATCACCTGGCCGATGTCTTGCATACTAAACATCTCTCCTTTTTGATAAAAGGAGTTAAAAACCTGTTTTTGATGCAGAGGACAAATATCTTTGTGTGTTTCTGAGTGGGGCGTATAGCTGTGGGAATTGAACATCTGTGTGTGGAGCTGAAAGAGTGTATGAGTGTGCTGTGCAGTGGGTTTGATGTGGAGACAGTTAAGTGTTTGGATGTGGAGAGCTCCTCTAAAGCCCTGGCTCCCGGCTGTTTCCAATCCGCTGCAGTTTCTCTGGATGCCAGCGCAGGCAGGCCCGGGCCCGGCAAGGAAATCAATACCAAACGTCAGCTCCAAATAAACCTGGCACTGGACATAATCGACTGTCACACTCTCTCTCCCCAGTCGCTTTTCATTTCAATATTTCTCCCAGTATTTGCCTTTCCCTGACATCTGCCAATCTCTTTCTCTGCTTGCCCCGGTGTCTGTTTCTGTGTCTCTGTTTGTATGTGCCCATCTACTTTTCTGACGTACTCCAATTGATTTCTGTCTTTTCATTTCCTGTCTAAGAGGGTTAATATTTGCTGAGGTTTCAATAACTGGGATTTGTTGGATTATCCCCCCTGAAGGCCGAATTAGAGAGGCTGTGGCCCCCCCATATAGATATGTCTGATGCAATCCTGGCCACTCACAAATGGGATGCTGCCCCTACGTCGCAGATGGAATATTTAAGATGGTTTAAGACAATCATCCAAATCCCGGTGCGTCTGCTACTCATATCCAGGCTGATAAAGGGCTGAATAGAAATAAGTGCTGTTGGAGAGCAGAGGAGTCGTCCCTCAGCCTGCAGAGAGTGTCAGTAATTGGCTTGGAAAAATTGTTTAGGGGAGCGGGAGCCCGAGTGTGTCTCTAGGTGGATGGCAGCCTGCAGCAGCTGCATTCATATGGTAACTGGTCCAACGAGCCTGATCCAGGGAGGCAGTTGTGCACATCAAGCATTTCCTTTCCTATCTATTCAGCCCAAATGTTGGTTTTACAGCAGGCTCATTCAAGGGCAGGCACTCGTCTTGTCTACCAAACCCACAGCAGCTCTGTTAGGAAGGACCCTTGGCTCTAGCTGTTGCTCTGTTAGGAGCCTTGGATCCAGGCGAGTTCCAGCATGAGTTTCAAATCACCATGGAGCTGTAGCCTTGGAAATGTTGACCACACAGAGCACCATGAAGCCTGGGCTTGACCTTCTCAACTGGTATGGACACATGAATGTCTACAGGAAAGGTACACTGTATTGACATGTGGAAGTGCACATTCATATTCATACATTTCTCATTATTCATGAATGCTCTACTACACAATGATGTTTTGTCAGTTGAGCATAATTCATATCACAACACATCACAAGATATCATGTTCTGTCAAAATGTTGCACAAGTCAGCAGCTTGGAAACAACATGAACATGATCATCTCCCTAGCCAGGGTCAGAGAGCTGTGAAGATGAGAGAAAGAAGATGAAAATATTGTCAATTTAAGAACAATTTGTTATTCAACGCAGTGGTTGAGACTCGAATAGAAATCATGTGTATTTGCTTCAGTGTTTAGCATGGTACATAAGGGTTTCCAGGAAATGTTCCTACCAATCAGCAGCAAGACCTTTCACAAGAGCAACATAAAGTCTGTGATCTCAACAACAACCACAGCAGACAGAGACAGTCAGAGAGTTCTTTCCAGAACCCAAGCCCAGCCATGGTTCAAATTCCTGTCCTAACTAACAGCCCTAAGTGACTTTGCGCTATAATTGGTGTATTCGATGATTGGATCTACTGTCTAATTCAGCCATAACTTTCATGTGTTCTCTTTGTGCTACTGGGGTAAGAGGATATTTAAGGGAAGCTGTAAAAGCATTCTAAAAACAATGAGGCAACACTGGTGGAAAAGAATACCTGCCGCATTCATACCTGCAAGAGAGATGTAACAAGACACACTGGGTCATAATAACAGAAGGATGATGATGATTGATGATGATGATGTTGCTGATGATGAGGAGGATGAAGGAGCGACAATAATGGGTTTCTACTGGTTTCTGTGATAATCTCTTTCTAAGAGGCATAAACTTTCAAATTGAGGATGCCACAAACTTTCCCTCACGGGCCAACTACCGTCTACTCAAAGTGTAATATTGCCTCCTGGTGTTTAGAATGAGCACCACATGACAGGTAAATCCAGGGCCTTCAGAAAGTATTCACACCCCTTGACTTTTTCCATATTTTGTACAGCCTGAATTGATGTTGTGTCACTGATCTACACACAATACCCCACAATGTCAAAGTGGAATTTTGTTTTCAGAATTATTTATTTCACATTATCAACCACATTATGACCATCCATAATATATCTATCTGCTGTATAAGTATACTGTGCTTAGTAGAGCATACCTGTGGGAATGTGAATATATGCAGTGTGCTGTGAATATATTTGAGGGGAGGCTGTGTGTGTGGGGGGGGGGGGGGGGGGGGTTTGCATGTAACATGCTCAGGTTGGATAACATGTTACATGAGGTTCTGTATGTTGACTTCATCAATGTCTCTTCTCCCTATGTATGAGTTGTTTGCCTGTGTATGTGTGGTGGATCCTCCCTCTGTGCTGGAGGTCAAGAGTGTGTCTCT
The DNA here is from genome assembly GCF_016432855.1 of Salvelinus namaycush. Lineage (NCBI taxonomy): Eukaryota > Metazoa > Chordata > Actinopteri > Salmoniformes > Salmonidae > Salvelinus > Salvelinus namaycush. The sequence goes on from NC_052332.1 coordinate 27,663,440, forward strand.
ATGCTGAAGAGGCTGTTTCTCTCATTTCCTGAAGCATTTGGTATTCTCCGCTCCACACACTGCCATGACGATGGCAGCCCTCCAGGCAGCCAGCAAATGGGGTCTCAGTATCTTACTAGAATAGCCCACGGCTAGCATCTTGACCTCCGCTGCTAAAACACACTCACATGTTACATAATTCAAATGAGGCCATTATTAGGCTAAACTAATTTCCTCAAAAGTGACTGTTCCACTTATCCCTGAGCACAGTTCTCCTTGGACAATCAAATGCGCTCTCAGACTATTGCTTTAGAGAGTAGTGATACTTTAGACAGTTATGTCCTGCTGGCTGGGCTGTAACAAGTTTTATGTATGTCTTTACTGAGCATTCACTGTTGTTATGTCAAGATTATGGTATGATGTGTATTCATGGATACAAACTTCTATGAAGGAAATTTGAATACTAATAATTACAGTTGGCATTTTCAGGTTATTTGAAAACCCTGTTTTGCTTCTACAGTTTTTTTAATCAGGAGTACCTAGGCTTTCTCTATGTACTCCTTAATGGACTATGGCATGTTGAATTTGAATTGGGTTTCAATTGGAAGGACAATTGAAAAGGGAATAAGCGATGTGGTGTGACAGGGTTTGTGTGTAATACTTCTACAGAGGAAAAATACATCTTAGATACTTAAATACATCTATCTTGTGAATAAGGGAATATGTGCAATGCCTTCAAAGTGAAGTGACCTGAATACCATTTGAATGAATTGACCTTGAGATAGAAATGGAAATTGTTGAATTTGAGTGACTGGTATAATGAGCCAGCTAATTTTTATTTTGGCAAGTCAGTTGGAAAATGAATAGCCAACAATTAGCACCCTCTATGTAACCTGTTATAGCATGGACATTGCCATTGAGGGCTTCCACCATTTTTAAAGTAGTCAACTGGGTGGAGATTCCTATGGAATGGGAGCAATCAGCCAATGATCACAGCATTGTCTTCTTTTTCAAATTGGGTGCCATGGTTTGCAAATAGCTTTAATGTCGCCATCTAGTGGCCACAAATGAATGACACAAGAATGTGTTCTGTACTCCAGAAATGCAGGTGGTGGTAAAATCACCAAAATAATATGTATGCATTTATCAAACACAAAATATGAAGAAAATTGACATGACCTGCCAGTGCGCACACAGATGCCATAATGGGACCGATATAATGATGATTTCTCTATCTAACTCTGTGCGGAGGACACTCTTTAATTCACCTACTAACTGAAATGATATTCTCCTCGACCACTTATCAGTTTCCGGGTCATGGAGGAGAGAAAACTGAGTAGAGGATGGTCTTCTTCCCAAATTAGAATTTCACAGAAACAGAATTGCAGCTGTGTCTGTCCAAGTCACCAGCCATAGTCTGAGAAATAACATTCAAGTATGGAACCCCTACCTGTCCCAGACCTGCTGTTTTCAACTCTTAATGATCGGCTATGAAAAGCCAACTGACATTTATTCCTGATTATTATTTGACCATGCTTGTCACTTATGAACATTTTGAACATCTTGGCCATGTTCTGTTATAATCTCCACCCGGCACAGCCAGAAGAGGACTGGCCACCCCTCATAGCCTGGTTCCTCTCTAGGTTTCTTCCTAGGTTTTGGCCTTTCTAGGGAGTTTTTCCTAGCCACCGTGCTTCTACACCTGCATTGCTTGCTGTTTGGGGTTTTAGGCTGGGTTTCTGTACAGCACTTCGAGATATTAGCTGATGTACGAAGGGCTATATAAAATAAACTTGATTTGATTTGCTGACAATTCTTTTTCAGTCTTGGTGTGTTTGTAAGTGCTAATTGGGAGTATTCTAAGTACAACTTGTTTTATGGCTGTGTGCGACTTGAAGACAGCCAGCAAATGCTTTTCTTGTGTTTTGTTTTGTATTTATACAAAGGCCTTATTTATTGCATGAACATTTTAGTCTTTTAGACCTTTGGCAGGGTTCGCACAATGCGCTTAAAGTACTTGAATTTGGCACTCTGAAATTTAAGTACTGCAATACATTGAAAATCTGACATTTTATGAAGTTGGTACTTGAAAAGTACTTGAATTAAAATGAGTGGAGAACAGAAAATGATCAAATATGTTAATATGAAAAATGTATTGGTCTTGCAAATTAATTTCCAGGCAGACTGCCGACTTTTATTTCCTCACGTGTTTCGCGATGTGGTTGCCAGGAGATCCCGCTCATTCCACCCACACTGCCACTCAGCCAGGCAGGTACAGAACTGACTGATTAGGCGTCGCCAAACGTCACATTGACAGATAAAATGTCTGGCAAATGTAGATTCAAACCTGCCTGGGGGGGATATTGAGGTTTATTAATTGGTTTTGCCAGACCCATCCAGGGATGAATTAAATGCCGTTTACTCACCTTTTTATTTGGTTAATTATCGTGTACCCACTTATTGCGTTCACACCATTGATCAACGATCAGAAGGCTTCTTGATCGGAGTTATAATCGCACCTACATCTGCGAACTAGTGGAATCATGAATAATTTATGTATGTTCGTTATGTTCCCCTGCTCCCCCGTATTTGCCTTGTTAGCAGCGCATTCACTCACCACTCTGTCCTGTCCAACGGGAAACTTTGCCCACGACCTAGGCGGAGAGATTAAACATGTACAACTGGTAAATAGTCGCTTTTTAAAAAATGAAGTTAGAAGCTAACGTTGAACAGAGCCTGACCTTTGCAGGAGCAGTTAACTGAAATTAAGCTAGCTTTAATCAAAACATGGGCTACTATAAGTTCTCATAACAAAATAAATGTTCTTTATAGAGAGTAGTGAGAGACAGTGGTGAGTCAGTCTGCAATGAAGAAGGCAAAAGAGTTAGACAGAGAGAGGAAGCATTGAAGCAAGCAGGGAGAGAGATTAGTAGTACAGTGGTTCCTAAACTTCGGGTCCGGGACCCATGTGGGCTATCCTAAAATATAAATAGGTTCCCCTGAGAGAGTCTTGAACCTTATCTAACACATTAATAACGTTTTTATCTTCAAATGGGTATAGAATACAATATTTTTGAGTAAACTAAGGGCCTTTTACACCATCATAATTCACTTCCATGTCATTATGTGTTGGGACAGCCTGTGGGACCAAAACTTTTGTGAACTATAACATTTTCAATATAAAGACAATTTAATAGCATGTACACTGGACAAAAATATAAATGCAACATGCAACAATTTCTAAGATTTTACTGAGTTACAGTTCATATAAGGAAATTCGTCAACAGCATTAGTTCTGACTTACTGCTCATGTATGCAGTAAATAAGTAGTGAAACACATATTATTGAATAGAACTTGTAAGGTAGTGATGAATAGTACATTTGTTTTTAGGTTTTGGCGATAGACTGTGTCATGACGTTGGCCTGTGGGTAAGGTTTATGACCCCCCCCCCCCCCCCCCCCCCATAAATACCTTTCTCCCTTCCCTCTCTCTCTGACTCTACTGAGGGACTCTTGAATAGCCTTTGTTAAACATAGAGAGTCTGTGAACATCAAACAAGTGGAGGGAAAGGAACCATATTTCGGTAATAGAACCAGTTGAAAATATGCGTTGGTACTTAATGAATATGATGTCAGTTCGGTTGTCATCTGAGACATTATGACTGATGACAGGACGACATAAACTGTATCTGGGAAAGTCTACACATTATAGTTATCAGATTCACATGGAATTGTTGTGCAATTTAAATGCAATTTAAATGAAACTATTTGTGAAAAGATTAAATGTAATTTTAGGTTCCAAATGAGAGAATTGGGGTTTCATAAGATTAGAGCTCTGCTCAATCAGTGGCCCGCCCCTGTGAAGAGACATGGGTTATAAACTATGAAACACACCCTTCTCTCCCTCCACTATATATGCCCTTGACGAAAATGTAACCTCCTGTTCCGGGTACATTAGGACGACGGTCCGATGTCAGAAGGATTCAGATAATAACTACAGAATGAAGCCAACCTCAGTGTGAGCTTTGGTTGCGAATGGTATGAACTTTGAACTCTTATTCGCTACAGAAATGATACCTCCTAGCCGTTGAGTTAGCAGCGGCCGCTGTAAACGTGGGCTAGGAGAGGACAGACAGAGTATCCCGTCTACCACACAACGACGACACTACAACGTTTCCCGTTCACCACCAGAGACACTCTTCAAAGGACAAAGGACTCTGTTGGGCAACACGACCTTCCATCTACCACCAACCTATTGAAGCGCAGCTCAAAGTAAATATTTATAGCATTTTCCTTTTCCAAATGGGAGGTAATTTAGAATGCATAAGATTCTGTATTTACGATAGAGTAGCTGCCTACGGCCCGATAGAGAGATAGCTTCTCCCTTTGTTCTTCAGTCTTCCCGCTCTTTCACTCAAACCCAACCCCCTTTTCTTTGTGTAACCAGCTGTCATATCTGTTCCGTCCGAAAGGGACGTTTTCCTTTATGACATAATTTGTAATCAAGGTATGATTCATTCTGTGTATATGTAATTCTGTGTGATTAGTTAGGTATTTAGTAAATAAATAATTCAACCCAATTTTGTATTGCTGATTCAACTTGTTAGCCAGGGTTCGTGAAGATAACCAAGAATTTACAACTTTCAGATGAGACTGAAATAAGGTGATGATTAATATTGACTGCTATTGATGTAAAATATTACTAGGTCTTTAAGAGTTTATTCGGAAGATAACAGCTCTATAAACAGTCTTTCGTGGTGCCTCAACTTTCTAGTTAATTACGTTTACATGATTAGCTCAATCAGGTAATATTAATTACAGAGAAATAATTTTATAGAATAGCATGTCATATCAATTAATCTGGCATAGCCAAAGACACGACAACTGCCATCTGGTGGTGACTTGAAACAATTGTATAATAAAATCAAAATCAAATTTTATTTGCCACATACACATATTTAGCAGATGTTATTGCGGCTGTAGTGAAATGCTTGTGTTCCTAGCTCCAACAGTGCCATAGTATCTAACAATTCACAACAATACATACATTTAAAAGTTAAGGAATGGAATTAAGAAATATAGAAATATTAGGACGAGCAATGTCAGAGGGGCATTGACTAAAATACAGTAGAATAGAATACAGTATATACATATGAGATGAGTAAAGCAGTATGTCAACATTATTAAAATGACTAGTGTTCCATTATTAAAGTGGCCAGTGATTTCATGTCTTTGTATATAGGGCAGCAGCCTCTAAGGTGCAGAGTTGAGTAACTGGGAGGTAGCCGGCTAGTGATGGCTATTTAACTGTCTGATGGCCTTGAGATAGAAGCTGTTTTTCAGTCTCTCGGTCCCAGCTTTGATGCACCTGTACTGACCTCGCCTTCTGGATGATAGGGGGTGTACAGTGACTCAGGTGGTTGATGTCCTTGATGATCTTTTTGGCCTTCCTGTGACATCGGGTGCTGTAGGTGTCGGGCACCCTCTGGATTGCCCTGCGGTGCAGTTTCCATAACTGTTTGTGAGGGTCTTAGGGGCCAAGACAAATTTCTTCAGCCTCCTGAGGTTGAAGAGGCACTGTTGCGCCTTCTTCACCACACTGTCTGTGTGAGTGGACCATTTCAGATTGTCAGTGATGTGTATGCCAAGGACCTTCAAGCTTTTCATCTTCTCCACTGTGGTCTCGTCGATGTGGATAGGGGCATGCTATCTCTGCTGTTTCCTGAAATCCACGATCAGCTCCTGCATTTTGTTGACGTTGAGGTTATTTTCCTGGCACCACTCTCCCAAGGCCCTCACCTCCTCCCTGTAGGCTGTCTTGTCACTGTTGGTAATCGGGCCTACTACTGTTGTGTCGTCTTGAGTTGGAGGCGTGCGTGCGCATTCATGGGTGAACAGGGAGTACAGGAGGGGGCTCAGCATGCACCCTTGTGGGGCCCCTGTGCTGAGGATCAGTGAAGTGGAGGTGTTGTTTCCTACCTTCACCACCTGGGGGCTGCCCGTCAGGAAGTCCAGGACCCAGTTGCACAGGGCGGGGTTCAGACCCAGGGCCCCGAGCTTAATGATGAGCTTGGAGGGTACTATAGTCAATGAACAGCATTCTTACGTAGTTATTCCTCTTGTCCAGATGGGATAGGGCAGTGTGCAATGCGATGGCAAATGCATCGTTTGTGGATCTATTGGGGCGGTAAGCAAATTGAATTGGGTCTAGGGTGTCAGGTAAGGTAAAGGTGATATGATCCTTAACTACCCTCTCAAAGCACTTCATGACAGAAGTGAGTGCTACGGGGCGATAGTCATTTAGTTCAGTTACATTTGCTTTCTTGGGTACAGGAACAGGAACTATTACAAATTGATGGTCCTTGAAAATAAATATTTGTGCTTGAAAAAGTGTTTGAAAGTCCTTGGATTTGACTTGCCACTTTCTGTACAAACGCTGCTTTGATATTCATCCCTTTAGATTTGCTGTGCCTTTTGAGATACATGTACTTGACAATGGAATGTTGCATTTCTTTTTTTGAAAACTTGATACTCCCCTTTTCAAAGTAATTCCAAATCCACCAGCTATGGACCTGTTGTGCAATTTTAATCTTAATTCGCTGTAATAAAATCTATATTTTGTGTGGCTTCATTGCCCTATCTAGAACCTTTGGGTGTTATAGTACCCTTTTAAAAGTTAGTAAATTTCTTCAACTATCTGAATGGGCCTCCTTTCATGGTTCCTTTCCATGTTTTGTCGTCTTCTGAGTTTTTCCTTGCCACTGCTGCTTTGGGATCTCGGCCCAGTTGCTGTAAAGCCCTTAGTGACAACTGTAAAAGGTGATTCATAAATATTATATAAGTTCTCTAACTTTGTCTCCACTGTGGACACGTGTAGCACCACACAGGGCTTATTTGGGTAATTTTGACAAATTACCTTACCGCACGTCTTATTCAAATTCCGTGGCACTTGTCTTCTATTTCATAAAGAGTGATGGTGCACTGTGTCGCGAGCGGTATCGTCCACGGAGGACCGGAGGGGTGGGAAAATGCTGCGCCATAGACAGAGGCGTGCGTATTGAGTGCATGTGTTCTGCTTCTCGAAATTATTTCTTTCTTCATTTCTCAGAGGTAAGCGCAAGGAACAGCTTCACTTGGTTTGTAGGCTATTTGTATATTATTTACGCGACTAACCTTGTCTAGCAATTACTCTCATTAAAAATCTCTCTGATCCATAACTTGATTGTTGAAAAGCTTACATAATGCGGTTGAAAAGCCAACGGTCAATCAATTCACCCATAATGTTAAAAGGACAATGCATGAGAAGGAATAAGAGCGTCTGCTAAATGACTAAAATATACATGTATTAAAATGTAAGGGATTTACTGTATATCGGGATCTACAATTAGTCTATAATGTAGCCCTTTCATTAAAGTTACATAAATTTCAATTTAGCCTATAACGCCTACACATTTTAGTCTAAGATACTGTGTTATCATCCTGTAGTTTTAAACGTAAATTAGGCTAATTATGTTTGTAATGTACACCCCAAAAAGAGAACTAGAGGACATTTCCATGCATGCTACTGATGGTGTACATTTTTTTTCTTCAATTAATTAGTTGGCTATTACTTACCCAATAATATGAATTCATTACCATTCTCAATATGTCCATTTCGTTAGGAAAATGTTATCACCGTTAAACATCACTTGAAGTTGCAGCGGGAATTGGGAAATAAGAGGAATACAGAATTGACACACACACACACACACACACACACACACACACACACACACACACACACACACACACACACACACACACACACACACACACACACACACACAATGAAACATTCCCATTTTTACCTTTCGTTTCTGTGATGCAATATGGATTGTTGTCCACAAGGTGGGGATATCTGTACATGGATATAACAACCTACCTTTGTGTCGAGGTCTAGAGTTCATTTTCATACAGTTACATGTAGGTCTGTTTAGTGTAAATAATATATTATAGATTATTGTCTAATTTAGATTATGACATTTTTTTTCTCAATTAATAGTTGTAACTTAACTACATTTCTCAGTCACTGGTCATTGACCAGTTGGTAGATAGTGTATGTTCAGTCAGTGTAATTCTAACCAGGTGTCAATCTAGTACTTCTCTGTATGTTTGTCATATCAAATGGACTCCAGGGTGGTGATCAGTAGGGCATGGAACAGACATGAGGCTTCTGCCATTGTGCCCTCCTGAACACGACCCATCTCTCTATGTGTTACTCTCTGATTAAATGAACAATGCAATGTTTGCTCTAGTGACCCAGGCCTGCCCAATCCTGGTCCTGAAGGGCAGAACACTTCTGCTTTTTGTTTCTACCTGGAAGTTAATTGCTGTCACTGCGTGTCCCAGGTCTGAAATAGTCCCTGATTAGAAAGAGTGGATGAAAACCAGAAGTGTTTTGGGCACTCCAGAACCAGAATTGGGAAGCCCTGCTAGTCAGTTGCATGCTATTGAGACATGCTAATAGGTTTTTAATTTCTCTTGACAGTGGGTGGCAGGTAATTAGAGGTGAAAAATGTCTCAGCTTTTGTATACACCCTATAAGACACCTACAATCGAGTAGTGCGTTCTGTTGGCCAATAGCAGAGAGCGATGCATCCACACCTTGGACAGGGTGTGTCATAGGAGAAGAGGACAGAAGATGAAGTGTCAGCTGTAGCCAATGGAAGTCATGGTTTGATTGACTTGCAGAAGATGATTGTCCAACGAAGCCAATATCCTTCAGGATGAGGTAGGTGTCCAAATCTGCTAAGCCAATGGGAAGGGATGTATTATCACAAGTTAAAGTGATACTGCGAGATTTAGAGATTTAAGTCTTTAAAAAATGTTTTACCCAGAGTCAGATAAAAATGGTATCCATGAGTTTGTCTCTGCGTGCAGTTTAGAGATTATTGAATTTAGCATATCGTTACTTTAGCGCAATTACTGGAAGTCTCCAAGCCAGCTCCTCTCAAAAGCAGGGAAATAGACCTTCTAACTACTTCAAAGCTGGGTGGTTAGTCATTTATAGTCTTACAAAGCTATACATAGTAATCAATATTTTATACATTTGTTCATTTGACTGATAATCATAAGAAATGAGATTCTATCCACTTCCTCATTCTTTCCCTGTTGAATCATAAGAAATTAGATTCTATCCACTTCCTCATTCTTTCCCTGTTGAATCATAAGAAATTAGATTCTATCCACTTCCTCATTCTTTCCCTGTTGAATCATAAGAAATTAGATTCTATCCACTTCCTCATTCTTTCCCTGTTGTCGCATAGATTTATAGAGATCACGTTATGGCGTCTGTGAGCGCATGGGCAGCACTATTGAGACAGATGCAACGTTGCAATCTCTATCCCCAAAGACAAACCTAAAATGTCATCGCTCAGAAGAAAAGGGAACTAACAAAAGGGTCCCTTCTACAAACAAACAAAACAAGAAGGGGTTTTATAAGGGTTTCTGAAAGAAAAAGAAAAAAGTTGGCAAAACAACTAGCAAAGGGGTCCTAAAAGACAGCCACCATGGGTGCCCACTAAATGTGCCTCAGAAAAGATAAACTGAAGGAAAAACCCACTCAAACTTAGGATAGGGAGTAACAAAGAATATGGACCAAACTAAACAGTGGAAAACACCAGACTCAGGCTTTGTTTAGCTACCTAAAGTGGAAAAGCTGTAAATCGTCTCCTCTCCAACTGATGTGCTAGGCCAGCAGGTCTTAAATACCAGCTGGGCCTGCACAGGTGAAACACCCTAACTAACGAGGTGACTCCAGTCAGTGCGCGCCAACGTGCTTCATAGAATGGTGCTGCAATGGATAGATGGTATTTAGTGTTTTTTTTGCGCTGATCTTAACTTTTGAACATAATGTTTCCGGCATCATTTCCTATGACCGAAAATAGCATATGGACATCAGAACAGCAATCACTAACCTTGATTTGGATGAAGATTTCTACTGCAACAAGTCAGTGGCGCAGGAAATACAAGAGCATTAGTGAGGTCGGGCACATATGTTGAGCGATTAGGCCTGACTCGCAGTCGGCGTTCCAATTCCTCCCAAAGGTGTTCGATGGGGTTGAAGTCAGAGCTCTGTGCAGCCCAGTCAAGTTCTTCCACACCGATCTCAACAAACCATTTCTGTATGGACATTGCTTTGTGCACCGGGGCATTGTCATGCTGAAACAATTAAGGGCCTTCCCCAAACTATTGCCACAAAGTTGGAAGCACAGAATCGTCTAGAATGTCATTGTATGCTGTAGCATTAAGATTTGAAAAACAGCCCCAGACCATTATTCCTCCTCCACCAAACGTTTACAGTTGGCACTATGCATTGGGGCAGGTAGCGTTCTCCTGGCAGCCGCTAATCCCAGATTCGCCAGATGGTGAAGCGTGATTCATCACTACAGAGAAAATGTTTCCAATGCTCCAGAGTCCAATGGCGGCGAGCTTTACACCACTCCAGCCAACGCTTGGCATTGCGCATGGTATCTTAGGCTTATGTGCGGCTGCTCGGCCATGGATACCAATTTCATGAAGCTCCCGACGAACAGTTCTTGTGCTGACGTTGCTTCCAGAGGCAGTTTGGAACTTGGTAGTGAGTGTTGCAACCGAGGACAGACTATTTTTACGAGCTGCGCACTTCAGCACTCGGCAGTACCGTTCTGTGAACTTCTGTGGCCTACCACTTTGCGGCTGACCCGTTCTTGATCCTAGACGTTTCCACTTCACAATAACAGCACTTACAGCTGACCGGGGCAGCTCTAGCAGGGAAGAAATTTGACGAACTGACTTGCTGGAAAGGTAGCATCCTATGACGGTGCCAAGTTGAAAGTCACTGAGCTCTACTGCCAATTGTCTATGGAGATTGCATGGCTGTGTGCTCGATTTTATACACCTGTCAGCAACGGTGTGGCTGAAATAGCCGAATCCCCCAATTTGAAGGGGTGTCCACAGACTTTTGTATATATGTGTATCTTGATTAGATAAGTATTCAACTCCCTGAGTCAATGCATGTTAGAGTCACCCTTGGCACCGATTAAAGCTGTGAGTCTTTCTGTGTAAGTCTCTAAGCTTTGCACACCTGGATTGTACAATATTTCCCCATTATTCTTAAAATACATCTTTAAACTCTGTCAAGTTGATTGTTGGTTGACAGCCGTCTTCAAGTCTTTCCATAGATTTGAATGCCGATTTAAGCCAAAACTGTAACTAGTCCACTCAGGAATATTCAGTGTCGTCTTTGTAAGCAACTCCAGTGTATATTTGGCCTTGTGTTTTCGGTAATTGCCCTGCTGAAAGATGAATTTGTCTCCCAGTGTCTGTTGGAAAGCAGATTGAACCAAGTTTTCCTCTATAATTGTGCCTGTGCTTAGCTCTATTCTGTTTATTTTTATCCTAAAAAAAACTCCCTAGTCCTTACCGATGACAAGCATACCCATAACATGATGCAGACACCACCATGCTTGAAAATATGAAGAGTGGTACTCAGGGATGTCTTGTGTTGGATTTAAACATAACGCTTTGTATTCAGGACAAAACGTTAATTTCTTTGCCACATTTTTTGCAATATTAATTTAGTGCCTTATTGAAAACAGGATGCATGTTTAGGAATATTTTTATTCTGTACAGGCTTCCTTCTTTTGACTCTGTCATTAATGTTAGTATTGTGGAGTAACTACAATGCTGTTCATCCGTCCTCAGTTATCTTCTGTTTTTATTTTTATTTCTTAAATTGTTTTATTTAATCTTTATTTAATTAACCAGGTATGCCCAGTTGAGAACAAGTTCTCATTTACAACTGCGACCTGGCCAAGATAAAGCAAAGCAGTGCGACAAAAACAACAACATAGAGTTACACATGGGATAACAAACGTACAGTCAATAACACAATAGAAAAATCTACATACAGTGTGTGCAAATGTAGTAAGATTAGGGAGGTAAGGCAATAAATCGGCCATAGAGGCGAAATAATTACAATTTAGCATTAACACTGGAGTGATAGATGTGCAGATATAGAGATACTGGGGTGGAAAAGAACAAAAATAAATAACAATATGGGGATGAGGTAGTTGGGTGGGCTATTTACAGATGGGCTATCAAAACCATTAAACTCTAACTGTTTTAAGGTGACCATTGTGTCACGCCCTGACCTTAGAGATCCTTATTTATTCTCTATGTTTGGTTGGGTCAGGGTGTGACTCGGGTGGGAAAATCTATGTTTTCTATTTCTTTGTTGTTTTTCCGAGTGTGGTTCCCAATCAGAGGCAGCTGTCTATCGTTGTCTCTGATTGGGGATCATATATAAATTGTCATTTTCCGTTTGGGTTTTGTGGAGTGTTGTTTTCTGTTTAGGTTGTTTCCATGACAGAACTGTGCGCTTTCGTTTTCTCCTTTTGTCATGTTGTTTTTGTGAACATTAAATCATGAACACTTTCCACGCTGCGCTTTGGTCTCATTCCGATGACGAACGTTACACATTGGCCTCATGGTGAAATCCCTAAACGGTTTCCTTCCTAATAACTGCACCATGTGCAAACAAACGGATATTCAATGTATGCTTTTTTTACCCATCTACCAGTTGGTTCCCTCCATTTGGAAAATCTCCCTTGTCTTTGTGGTTGAATCTGTGCTTGAAATTCACTGTCTCGACTGAGGGACCTTACAGATAATTGTGTGTGAGGTACAGAGATGGGGTACTCATTGAAAATCATGTTTAACACTATTATTGCACACATAGTCCATGCAACTTATTATGTGACTTGTTAAGCACATTTGTACTCGTTTATTTATTTAGGCTTGCCATAAAAAAAAGTTGAATACTTCTTGACTCAAGACATTTCAGCTTTTAATTGTTTATTAATTTGTAAACATTTCCAAAAACATAATTCAACTTTGACATTATGGGGTATTGTGTGTAGATCAGTGACACAAAATCTTAATTGAATCAATTTTAAGTTCAGGCTGTAACACAACAAAATGTGGAAAAGTCAAGGGGTATGAATAATTTTGAAAGGCACTGTATATACATAATTTATGAATTACATTTGTTTCATTTTTTTAAGTAAAGCTCAGAAGATTTGAAACAGAGGGAACATTTCACTTTTTATACAGTGCCTTTGTTGTGTTACAGCATGAAATTAAAATGATTTAAATTAATATTTTGTGTCACTGATCTATTTTATTCTAAAATTTATTAAATAAATAATAATTTTTCCCTCATCAATCTACACACAGTACCCCATAATGACAAAGCAAAAGCAGGTTTCGAAATTTTTGCAAATGTATTAATATTAAAAACTGAAAATTACATTTACATAAGTATGCAGACCCTTTACTCAGTACTTTGTTGAAGCATATTTGGCACCGATTACAGCCTCAAGTCTTCTTGGGTAGGACGCTGCAAGCTTGGCACATCTGTATTTGGGGAGTTTCTCCCATTCATCTCTGCAGGTCCTCTCAAGCTCTGTCAGGTTGGATGGGGAGCGTTGCTGCACAGCTATTTTCAGGTTTAAATACAGGCTATGGCTGGGCCACTCAAGGACATTCAGAGACTTTTCCCGAAGCCACTCCTGCATTGTCTTGGCTGTGTGCTTAGGGTCGTTGTCCTGTTGGAAGGTGAACCTTCACCCCAGTCTGAGGCCCTGAGAGCTCTGGAGCAGGTTTTCATCAAGGATCTCTCTGTACTTTGCTCCTTTCATCTTTGCCTCGATCCTGACTAGTCTCCCAGTCCCTGCCACTGAAAAACATCCCCACAGCATGATTCTGCCACCACCATGCTTCGCCGTAAGGATGGTGCCAGGTTTCCTCTAGACGTGATGCTGGGCATTCAGGCCAAAGAGTTCAGTCTTGGTTTCATCAGACCAGAGAATCTTGTTTCTCATGGTCTGAGAGTCTATGGGTGCCTTTTGACAAACACCAAGCAGGCTGTCAGGTGCCTTTTACTGAGGTGTGGCTTCCTTCTGGCCACTTTACCATAAAGGCCTGTTTGGTGGAGTACTGTAGAGATGGTTGTCCTTCTGGAAGGTTCTGCCATCTCCACAGAGGAACTCTAGAGATCTGTCAGAGTGACCATTTGGTTCTTGGTCACCTCCCTGACCAAGGCCCTTTTCCCCCGATTGCTCAGTTTGGCCGGGCGGCCAGCTCTAGGAAGAGTCTTGGTGGTTCCAAACTTCTTCCATTTAAGAATGATTGAGGCCACTTGTTCTTGGGGACCTTCAATGCTGCAGAAATGTTTTGATACCCTTCCCCGGATCTGTGCTGCAACACAATCCTGTCTCGGAGCTCTACAGATAATTCCTTCGACCTCATGGCTTGGTTTTTGCTCTGACATGCACCGTCAACTGTGGGACCTTATATAGACAGGCGTGTGCCTTTCCAAATCATGTCAATCAATTGAATTTATCACAGATGGACTCCAATCATGTTGTAGAAACATATCAAGGATGATCAATGGAAACAGGATGCATCTGAGCTCAATTTCGAGTCTCATAGCAAAGGGTCATTTTAATACATTTGTAAAAACCTGTTTTCGCTTTATCATAATGGGGTATTGTGTGTAGATTGCTGAGGATTTTTATTTAGTTCATCCATTTTAGAATAAGGCTGTAACATAACAAATGTGGAAAAAATCAAGGGGTCTGAGTACTTTCCAATGGCACTGTATTTTCCTATTACTTCCTTATACTATTATTTCCTTATATACTTATTCCCTCGGGACGAGCGCAATATCCGATATGGCAAAACATGCAGCCAAACAAATGCTCGCCAGGTCTCACTGGCTGGATATAATTTATATTGTCTGCCCACCCTCGATAGACAATCAACCACCAAGTTCTTTACCATGGACATGACGGATTTCAAGGGGAAACTCCTTCAATATCACACCCCAGCTAAGGAGTCAGCGATTTGTGGAACTAGTCTTTTGCGGGAATACGAGAGGATTATGATTGGCATAGACCACTAGAGGGATAGAGACCTTGCCTGACGACTCAAACGGAATTCTTCCGCTTCTATATCGTTCGCTACATACTTCAGTCTGCGACTTCCATCATTGAAGTCGTTTATGGTGATGTGTCAAAATGAGTCTTTTTTTAAACTAATCAGTATCAAAGCCAATGACAATTAAAAAAAATGCCCCTTTACCCACCTGTGTTCTGGCTCTGGCCCAACCCAACAGTTTCTGGGACCAATCAGACACTCTAAATGTTATGGGGAGTGGAACCCAAGAGCAGACTCAGCCGAGAATCTGAGATTAAGTAACCAAAAGGTATTTATTGACACACAGGGGGGAGATGGAGTGCAGGTCAGGGGAAGTAGGTTGCTGGAAACCAGGTGCGGAGGCTGAGGCAAGAGGGGTTGAGACAGGGTATGCAGGTCCAGAAGGGAATCCAAGGGAGTAGTAGAGTGGGGAATCCAGGACAGAGTAGCAGGATGACGAGACGTGGGACTGGAGACAGGGACCAGAGTCAGAGCGGGCAGAACTGCAGCAGAGAGGAAAACAGTGTCAGGCAAGGAAAACAGGCACAACAGGATCTGAATAGTATCAAACGGCTAGAAACGTAGATTGACTGAGCAGAGATTACAATCTGGCAGAGTGGAAGTGGCAGGGCTGAGTATTTGTAGAGGTCTTGATTATGGAACAGGTTGCAGCTGGTGAGGATCTGCTCTGACTCCAGCACACCTGTCTCCGCCCACACAATCACACACACACACACACACACACACACACACACACACACACACACACACACACACACACACACACACACACACACACACACACACACACACACACACACACACAGAGGGAGAGGGAGAGAGTACTGGGGGAGTGGCAGCAGATCAAGGAGACACAGGATGAGCAGTAGAGGGCGTTGCAGGAGCAGATGTGACACTAAAATGGATTTTCATTCTAGAAATCATCAGATGTAGTCAGATCCAGACTCATTGCAGAGAAGAAACTAACATCCATGGGCGTCATGTAGCGTTTGGCCAGAGCAAGGAGTTTGGGTAGTCAGGCAAGTAGAGACCGACACATAAACCACAAAGTGATGAAGAGCCAGGATTAAACATTAACATATTAATAAAATATTGATTACTGAGTATAGCTTTGTAAGACGATAAATGACCAACCACACAGCTTTGGAGTAGTTTGAAGGTATATTTCTCTGCTTTTGAGAGGAGCTGGCTACTGTACCGGTAGACTTCCAGCTATTGCGCTAAACTAACGATATCCTAACTTCAATCATCTCCAAACTGCTCGCAGAGACATAAAAATGGTATACATGAGTTCTTCTGACTCTGGGTAAGTAGAAAACTACCTACATCTTGGAATCTCGCAGTATCCCTTTAAAGAGATAGCTCAACCAAATTATGAATATTACTCAAATAGTCTATGATTGTGTGATCCACATTCCTGTGTACACACACAGACACTATTTGCATCCTTTAGCATTGATGACCAAAATAAACAAATCCATGAGAGTAAATGAAGCAAGCTCTCATTTGCATTCACAAATCATCTCTTGCTACAAGTATCGATTCTTCAATTACTACAATATATTCACCTCCACAGATTCATAATACTGTGTCTGAATGCACAGCATTTCACCATCAACATTATGCAGCCACAGCACGGCAGCCACTATGCTATATGCAGCATGTATAGTGTATACAAATAAGTAGCCACTGGATTTGCTTTTCAAGATGGCCAAGTGGTCGAAAGAGACACATAACATTCAAGCTGTGTGTATGTGTGAGTGCCAGGATGAGGGTCCATGTTACACGACTCACACATGGAGAGTGTAATGTTCAGTTTCCATGGTGAAAATGGAATCCAGCTCTGCGGCAAGGCCTGCTGATTGGCTGATATGCCCACTTGGGGTTGTGCTGTGAGTAGATGGCTGGCCAATAGGGTAGAGACAGCATTGGGGCTGTTGCTAAGGGGAGTCAGCTGGACTCATTGGAATCTACGCTCTCTCTCTCTCTCTCTCTCTCTCTCTCGCTCTCTCTTCTCTCTCTCTCTCTCTCTCTCTCTCTCTCGCTCTCTCTTCTCTCTCTCGCTCTCTCTCTCCTCTCTCTAGCTCCTTCTGTGTTTTTCACTGACTCTCCCTCTGTCTCTCTGTCCTTCAGAAGTTGTGTCTATCTACTACTCTTACTCTCTCTGTGTCTCTGGTGTATTGGTTGATTATGGGTGAGGTGAGGAGAAGGGGCCAGTGAGAGGCAGCTCTAGAGGGTATGCGCTGTGAGTCATGTAACCAAGACCCTCCCTACATAAACCCAGTGCCCCCTGCCCCGCCTCCCCCGGACCATGTAGAAGTCACCTGACATCCTGTGGGTCCAGTGCTGCTGGCCTGGTCAGCCGCCCTCTAACGACTTATTGGTCATCCCTCATTCCAATGTCTGTCTGCCAGAGCCACGCACATAATCACCTCTCTCCGCATTAATCACACAGACATACATTTTTACACAGCCATCAGAGGACAGTCTGTGCAGCCTCCTACTTTGCCAGTATGACTCTATATTCCTCCAATATATTGTCTGCAAATGATTTATCGTGACATATGTAATGTCTTACCCTCTGACATAATTGAAATCCCAGTCATTAGCTTCCCATGGCACTTTATTGCTCTCTTGTGGCGCTTTTGCACTGAAGGTTTTGTGAGCTCACACAGTATTCGAGACAAGATTCAGTGCATGTGAATCTTATGTTTGGGAGAAAAAGGGGTCCTGTGTGGCTCAGTTGGTAGAACATTCTTGCAGGTTCTTGCAACAACAGGGTTGTGGGTTCAATGCCAATGGATGACCAGTATTAAAATGTATGGCCTCACTACTGTAAGTCACTCTGAATAATAATGAATAATAAAGTGCTTGTCTCATACAGTATGAAAGGAGAGAGTTAGTCCCTCTGATTGGAGCACAATACAACTGATTCCAACACTTGAATACAGTAAGGGGACAGTAGGAGCATTGCTGTCACTTCTTTAAATAAATGTATTGATGGAAAGCTTTACAGTTGTCATTACTGAGTATGGAGGATGCTGTATGATTTGGGGAATATCTGCCAGAGAGAAAATGGAGTCTTTGCTACCACAGTGTGGTGGTTTAAAAATAGCTTCTAGTTCTGTTGGCTTTATTCCAAATACACACACACACCCTCTATCTTTCATTGGTGAGGTTCGTTTTGCATGTCCCGGTGCCTCGGGTGGGAGGAGATTTCAGTTAAGGACCAATGGAATGGTCTAAAATGAACAAACTTCTCCCACCCGGGGCACCGGGACATGCAAAACGAACTTGTCTTTGTCCCCTCCTCCTTTTAATGTTGGATGATTGACAGGAGACCCTCCTTCCTCATTGGCTGGTGTGAATTAAATGGCGGTGTGTGGCCCCGCCCCTCTGGTCTCTGCACGTGGATCAGTCTGGTGTTAGAGCCTGAGCATCAGAGAGGAGAGGGAACCAGGAGAAGAGGAGAGGGACGAGAGAAAGAGGAGAGGATTGGGGGAGACGAGGAGGAGGACAGAGGAAAAGGGAGAGGAGCCAAGGGGTGAAAACAAAGGAAATAACAGGTAAAACAAGAAATGTGTGTATGTGTGTATGTGTACAGTAGGTGTGCAATTGTGTATGCCTTTTTGCAAATATTGTTATGGTACGTCTATTGGTGTTTGTGTGTTGGGACATGTCTGTAAGTCTGTGTTCATATCTGACTACAGCACAATGCACAAACTGTAGCTTAATGTGTACATACTGTATTCTGTCTATGTCTGCAGATTGTGCAGCACAGTTAAGCATGCACACACACACACACACACACACATGTACACCCACACACATGCATATGCACACAGGCCCACACACACACTGTACATAAACACAGTCAGCTGATTTGTCTCTAAGCCTCTGTTTAGACTCAGGCATCGACTTGCACTTTATAGCAACAGTGTTTTTGGTCTGTGTTGATGAGTGTGTTTGGTTGCTGTGACACGGTAGTAAAACAGAGATAGTAACCTTATATTCCCGTGCTGGAGGTGATTAACATAGTGTCAATAGAAAGCTTTCCAATAGGGAGTGCTGCTTGCCAGTTTATTGCTAAAATATGTTATGGGGTTAAAATGAATTGGATATACCCAGTGTATTGTTCAGAAGTTTAATGACAATGCAGGCCTTTTAGATTCAAGCTTGCCAGGGGTTTTCCTAGTGTGCACAGCCCAGACAGGGAGCCTGATAGTGGGCTGAAGACGCTGGTGTCTTCCTTGTGCTAAAAATGGTTGGGCATCGTTGACCCACATTTAGTGCAGTATTTATACAGTACAGTGACTCACTCTCCTCTGGTGGTTGCAAATAGAATGAGTAAAGAATAGCCTTGTTCCCCCTCGTTAAATCACAACAACTCACCCATGTGGATACTAACACCCTAGCACACACTCTGGGCATCAGGATGCGTTTCTTCTGTGTCCACAACTGGTTACCAACCAGTACACCCAACCACTTGACCATGGTGATTCTATTATGAGGTTAATGTTCAGCACACACACCAGCTGTCTGTTTTAATTTCCTCCCAAATAGGTTCCAGGTGGTCAGATTTGTGTGGGTGTTTGTGTTTCATTGCAGGAATTTAGTGGTAAATGTTTGTATTTGTTATTAGAGGCTGGGGTTAGAGGTCAGTAGGCTGAGGTTAGAGGTCAGTGTGACGGCTGTCTGAGGACACAGCCCCTCCACCCCCTGCAGTGTCACAGATCATACAGTGCCTGCCCTGCCAATGCATGTTCCTAGTGATTGTCACCATGACAACCAGCCCTTTGGATGTACTCGCCCAGACACTTTCTCTGACACACGTTAACACACACACATACACAGACACCCTCACTAACACACAACCACACACACACTCCTTCACTGTTGTCGTCTTTGAAATGCCACCTGGTCTGTTGGTGTTGTTGCCACCTGTTCTGTTGGTAAAAAAAGACGCTCACCTCCGTCCCCCCTGTTCCAAGCCTGCAGTGGTACATTCCAGTACCCCTCTGAGGTCTGTGCTTTCTGGAGCATACAGAGGAAGAAGCCTCCATTTTGGAGAGAAGGAGAAGGTAGATGTGGGAAAGAAGGGGACGGAGAGCAAAGCTGTAGAAAGTTATTTTTAGAAAAGCAATTTATATTCATCTCATGCTTTCTGCTTTGTGTCAACTCAGGTCAGCATCAGCCTTTACATTGTCTTAAAAACATGGATTACCTACAGTAGGCTACATACACATCAGTGTTTGTGGTGTTGAGGGTGTATGTGTCAGTTTGTCTGTTTGCTACCATGTCCGTCTGTATTTCAGGGTGAATTGTGTAGTTATGTATTATAGGTCTGACTGAGAAGTAGGGGTACAAAATTTCAGTACATTTTCCAAAATTCCTAAGTTTTTCAGAAATCCCAGTTGGAAGATTCCCGATCAGCAGGAAATCCTACAACCAGGATATCTGGAAAACCTGGGCAATTTGAGAACGTTACCAGAATGTTGCAACCCTAAGTACTGAGAAGAGAAAGCCCTCACTTTCCCAGCTCCCTCTCTTTCAGTTTGTTCTATTTGTGTAGGTGTGATCAGAGCCAGGTGTGGTGTGGTGGTGCAGCTCATCCCCCCCATATAAGATAGTATCATTGTGATTCCTGCACTGACTGTAGAGGCTCCGCCATGTTCACCCACACAGAGGGAAACACATCTGCATTGGGTTGCTATGCCACCAGCAGGCTGATACAAACACATTGTTCAGTGTGTCAGTGTAGCGTAACATGGTGAGGATTGTTGCTGTATTAGAATCAGTTGTCTCTGCCTCTTTGGTTGAGGGACACTACTGTTCTTGAGTCATTTACAGAAAAGTTCAAAGCCAGGGTTTGACAGTGCAAAGACATTTTGCTTTAACCTCAACATTTTTGCAAACTTTGAGACTATTGTCTATTGAGGCAACTAAAATAGGAGAATTGTAAGCATATGACTTCCATTGGCAGATGTCTATTGTGCTCAGTGTTATTCTGCACCATGGCTGGTTGGTCACTGAGGCCAACATGTCTTCTAGTATAAACTCATTCTGAAGGAGTGGGAGGGTCAGTCTCACCCCTGGAGCTGGCACCTGACTTGAGAGAGGAGATAGGAAGAGAGGAGAGAAGGGAAGGGATGGAGGAGAGGGAAAATATAGATAGTGGATGAGGAGGAGTTGACTAAGAACAAGGTTATTCAGGAAAGGAATGTAACTTGTTTAGTAGTGTGATTGAATAATAAGTCAGTGGAGCAGGGCTTCTTGCAGCAGCGGGGGATCTTCAGTTCTTTATGAACATCTAAAGGCCCACATCACAGTTTAGAGGCGACTTATCCTCTTAGATGTTTATCTTTCCAGATGTTAAAAAGAGATGCAATTAATAACAGATTTTAGATGTTTTTCCCTTTTCATAACCCACATAACACAACCCACATAACACAACCCACATAACGACATCTGAACTAATGAATGGGTAATAATAATGGGAATGTCATAATAACATTGACACTCATATATCTCAAGGGCCATTTACACACACACACACACACACACACACACACACACACACACACACACACACACACACACACACACACACACACACACACACACACACACACACACACACACACACACACACACACACACACACACACACACACACACACAGAGAGAGAGAGAGAGTGTCAGAGAGATGCACAATCACACTCCCTCTGCACTCAAATCCACATGCTAATTAAAAAACAAGTCAGACGCCAGAGCATACAAACCTTACTTATGCTTTAATTTCCCTAGAAACTGGTGTATGCATGCACAAACATACACAAATGTACACACACACACACACACACACACACACACACACACACACACACACACACACACACACACACACACACACACAAATAGCAGAGGGATGCAGACAGTCAGGTGCAGCCCTCACAGACACACACACACACACACACACACACACACACACACACACACACACACACACACACACACACACACACACACACACACACACACACACACACACACACACACACACACACACACAAGCACACAGTGAAGGAAAGGTGTCTCTGTAAGGCAGAGTCTTGATCTTGACTCTGGGGTAAATTATATCATTTGTTGCCAAGGATACAGGACGAGAGAGAGAGTGAGAGAGGCAGACATGTGGAGAGAGAGAGAGACAGACATGTGGAGAGAGAGAGAGGCAGACATGGGGAGAGAGAGAGAGAGACAGACATGTGGAGAGAGAGAGAGAGAGAGAGAGAGAGAGAGAGAGAGAGAGAGAGAGAGAGAGAGAGAGAGAGAGAGAGAGAGAGAGAGAGAGAGAGAGAGAGAGAGAGGCAGACATGTGGAGAGAGAGTGAGAGGCAGACATGTAGAGAGAGAGAGGCAGACATGTGGAGAGAGAGAGAGAGGCAGACATGTGGAGAGAGAGAGAGGCAGACATGTGGAGAGAGAGAGAGGCATACATGTGGAGAGAGAGAGAGACAGACATGTGGAGAGAGAGAGAGAGAGAGAGGCATACATGTGGAGAGAGAGAGGCAGACATGTAGAGAGAGAGAGGCAGACATGTGGAGAGAGAGAGAGACAGACATGTGGAGAGAGAGAGAGGCAGACATGTGGAGAGAGAGAGAGGCAGACATGTGGAGAGAGAGAGAGACAGACATGTGGAGAGAGAGAGAGAGAGAGAGGCATACATGTGGAGAGAGAGAGGCAGACATGTAGAGAGAGAGAGGCAGACATGTGGAGAGAGAGAGAGACAGACATGTGGAGAGAGAGAGAGAGGCAGACATGTGGAGAGAGAGAGAGAGACAGACATGTGGAGAGAGAGAGAGAGAGAGAGAGAGAGAGAGAGAGAGAGAGAGAGAGAGAGAGAGAGAGAGAGAGAGAGAGAGAGAGGCAGACATGTGGAGAGAGAGTGAGAGGCAGACATGTAGAGAGAGAGAGGCAGACATGTGGAGAGAGAGAGAGGCAGACATGTGGAGAGAGAGAGAGGCAGACATGTGGAGAGAGAGAGAGGCAGACATGTGGAGAGAGAGAGAGACAGACATGTGGAGAGAGAGAGAGAGAGAGAGGCAGACATGTAGAGAGAGAGAGGCAGACATGTGGAGAGAAAGAGAGACAGACATGTGGAGAGAGAGAGAGAGGCATACATGTGGAGAGAGAGAGGCAGACATGTAGAGAGAGAGAGGCAGACGTGGAGAGAGAGAGAGGCAGACATGTGGAGAGAGAGAGAGGCATACATGTGGAGAGAGAGAGAGAGAGAGAGAGAGAGGCATACATGTGGAGAGAGAGGCAGACATGTGGAGAGAGAGAGAGGCAGACATTTGGAGAGAGAGAGAGAGACAGACATGTGGAGAGAGAGAGAGAGAGAGAGAGAGAGAGAGAGAGAGAGAGAGGCATACATGTGGAGAGATAGAATGAGAGAAGGAGTGAGGTAGACAGGAATCAGTCTTGTTGAATGGGGCTGGAATAGGAGATGTGATGAGGCGTTATGGGAGTGGCCAGAGAAAGGAAGGCAAAAATAAATGAAATCCGACTGGTTGGTCAAAGGGGGCAGGGCAATCCTCACTCTCGCTTCTCTCTCTCTTCCTCTCTGCCTTCTCTACTGAGCCATTCCTTCCCTTTCTTTGTCTGTCTACTGAGGGGAGAAACGCCAGAGAAAACAGTGTTTGTGACAGAGAGGGGGCGAGAGAGAAAGAGGGAAAGAGAGGGGGGAGAGGGGAGGACAAGAGAGGAATGACAAGATGGAAGAATGGAATGGCAATACATACCTTATTTTCAGACAATAACCCCTTTCATGTCCTCACATCTGTGTCCTACCTGACAGTGGTTTCTCCTCCCTCTCTCCTGTGCGTGTATGTGTGTGCCGGCTAGCAGAGGTAGTGGATGCCCGTTCTGTTTAACGGGACGTCAGGCTGAAGCTGAAGTGGGCTGCTGTCTCGCTCTCCCTGAGTGAGTGGCATCTTCACACAGCTGGGACCAGAGAGACTGTCTCTCCCTCTCTCTCTCTCTCTCACAGCACTCAGCAGCAAGGTAAGACTCGAATGCTCCTTCTCCTCTCTCACATACACACACTGGCAGGGGGTCACAGTAAGAGACCGAGGTTGCCCCGGAGAGGGATATGCATTTCTCTGGTGACAGAGACACCGGTTACCATGGAGATATAGTCAGGTTTGAGGTCAGTGATTTCTCTGGTGACAGAGTGTCATGGATGGAGACACCAGTCTTCTTGGTGACAGAGACAGATGGAGGGCTGCAGACTGAAGCGACTGACTGACTGACTGTCCCTCTCGTTGTGCTGCTGGAGATACTAAAGATGAAATGTGGAGCCACCCCCTTCCTCCACCCTCCACTCACTCAGCTATACAGTACAGTTCTCCATTTGTCTTATGAAATGCCCATTCTCTCTCTCGCTGTCTCTCTCTGACTCTCCTTCTACTCCCTCTCTGTGCATTGGAAACATAATTCCTGCATGTGTGTGTTAGAGGTCATGTGTGAGACACAGCTTGGGGTAGAATAGTAGTGGGGGGGTACAGATAGAGGCATTTGTGGAGGAAATGGAATCATTATTGATTGCTATGGTGATCTCAGGCACCAGGCACGCAGCACTAGAGACACGCTGACCATTGCAACTCTGTA
This sequence comes from Salvelinus namaycush, assembly GCF_016432855.1. Classification (NCBI taxonomy): domain Eukaryota; kingdom Metazoa; phylum Chordata; class Actinopteri; order Salmoniformes; family Salmonidae; genus Salvelinus; species Salvelinus namaycush. Next base: position 27,688,108 of record NC_052332.1, read on the forward strand.
TACTGTATTGTGTGTGTGATGTGAACTAGACAGAGATGAGATACACGACATGACCAAAAGTATGTGGACACCTGCTTGTCGAACATCTCATTCCAAAATCATGGGCATTAATATGGAGTTGGTCCCCTCCTGTGCTGCTATAACAGCCTCCACTCTTCTGGGAAGGCTTTCCACTAGATGTTAGAACATTGCTGCGGGGACTTGCTTCCATTCAGCCACAAAAGCATTAGTGAGGTCGGGCACTGATGTTGGGTGATTAGGTCTGGCTCGCAGTCGGTGTTCCAATTCAACCCAAAGGTGTTCGATGGGGTTGAGGTCAAGGCTCTGTGCTGGCCAGTCAAGTTCTTCCACACCAATCTCGACAAACCATTTATGTACGGACCTTGCTTTGTGCACAGAGGCATTATCATACTGAAACAGAAAAGGGCCTTCCCCAAACTGTTGCCACAAAGTTGGAAGCACGGAATCGTCTAAAATGTCATGGTATGCTGTAGCGTGAAGATTTCCCTTCACTGGAACTAAGGGGCCTAGCCCGAACCATGAAAAACAGCCCCAGACCATTATTTCTCCTCCACCATACTTTACAGTCGGCGCTATGCATTGGGGCAGGTAGCTTTCTCCTGGCATCTGCCAAACTCAGATTTGTCCATCGGACTGCCAGATGGTGAAGCGTGATTCATCACTCCAGAGAACGTGTTTCCACTGCTCCAGAGTCCAATGGCGGTGAGCTTTACACCACTCCAGCCGACGCTTGGCATTGCACATGGTGTTTTTGGTCTTGTGTAAGGCTGCTCGGCCATGGAAACCCGTTTGTGACCAACCGCCTTGATTTGGTCTTATGTAGCAAAATTTGAAATTGTGTTTTTTGCATTGGATAAAATCAGAGACACAGAGATACAAAATGGTTTATCATACACTGCATTTGAGGAACAATGGGAAAGTAATTCTGCTTCGAAAGTTGATAAATTTATAACCTCACTTTTGAGAAAAGGGCCTTTGAATGTTTTGGTACATACTGGAGAGCTCTTCTTTGTTTACAAACATTCAGCATCGTTCACACCCTCTTAAGCTTTAGCCCCACCCATCTCTTTAAGGGTTGATCCGAGCGTTCTGTCCTAACAACAACAGTCTAACAATATTCCAGATACAAATGAGAGAACAGCTACCTGACCATTTTACTCGCCCTTGCAGAGCTGGTTAGGCTGTTTTTATGTTATCCAGAGCGTTGGTGACTGCAACTGTGCTACTGGCAGCAATTTACGCTTTTTTGCCAACGTTTACTGACACCGGCCATATTCAACGGGTGTTGAGCATTCGTAAATTCATCAGTTATTCTGCACTCTGGCACACTCAGATAAGAGTGCTCTGAAATCGGAGTAGATAGCCAGAGCAAATTTACCAGCTACGTCGATCAACAGTTGTCGCAGTGACAGTCTATTGAAATGGTTACTTGCATAGTGGTGTATTTTGTTAAGACATGTAGCTAGCTTGCTAGGTCAACAATGAACCATAATCCCAATTGATGATGTTACTACCCTGCATTAATCTGCAGGTAGCTGACCAACCAGGTTCAATGTTAGCTAGCTAACATTAGGCTATAACTAGCAAAGCAAATGGCTCTGAGATACGAATAATAAGATCATACATGTAATGTTAGCTTGCGAGCCAGCCAGCTAACGTTAGCTAGCTAGCTAACAGTACACTAACTTGAAATGAAAACAACTTTTTGTCAAAATTAGAAATGTCTAATATCTGACAATGTAGCTAGCTAGACTATCTTACCCTTATACATCATGGATGGACGCCTCTCCCTGTCACAAATGCCACGGCTGCCCTTAGTTTGAAGATGTAATCCAGAGACAGTTGTTTTCTCCGTCTCCTTAGCTCTAATTCCACTGATTTCAAAACTTGGTCCTCCAGAAAGTGGAGAGCAACACTTATGCAGTTCTACTATGCAATACTTTAAAAAAAAAGCTGTGTTAGACAGGATTACCTACACATACTGATCAGCTCAAATAGACAGAAGTGTGTTATATGGCAGACCAATCTGAACTAATCTCTCGGCATGTCCAGCCCATTCATTATCTCAGCCAATCATGGCTAGCGGGAAGATTGTTGTCTTTTTCTGTGGCTAAACCAACTAGGCTCGTAATTGAACAATTTTATTCGTATTTACAGATGGCATACAAGTCTGTTATTAAGGCACATGAAAGTTCATATGTTCCAGAAGGCATTTCTGCCAAAAAACACATTTTGGTTAAAAAGAAAGTGAAGTAGTGACCCGCGACATACACCTAGTTTCCTGAAACGCGTCACATTTCATGACGCTCCAGACAAACAGTTATTGTGCTGACGCTGTACTCCGTAGTGAGTGTTGCAACCGAGGACAGACAATTTTTACACGCTACGCTCTTCAGCACTGGGCGGTCCCATTCTGTGAGCTTGTGTGGCCTACCATTTCGCGGCTGAGCCGTTGTTGCTTCTAAAGGTTTCCACTTCACAATAACAGCACTTACAGTTGACCGGGGCAGCTTTAGCAGGGCAGACATTTGACGGACTGACTTGTTGGAAAGGTGGCATCCTATGACAGTGCCATGTTGAAAGTCACTGAGCTCTTTTGTAAGGCCATTCTACTGCCAATGTTTGTCTATGGAGAGTGCATGGCTCTGTGCTCGATTTTATTCACCTGTTAGCAACAGGTGTGGCTGAAATAGTCGAAATCCACTAATTTGAAGGGGTGTCCACATACTTTTGTATATACACTGTATGAGCGGTCTATCTATCATGTATTTTGCATGAACAATACATTCTTTATTATTCTAAGTGTGTGTGTGTGTGTGTGTGTGCATAATGTTTGTGTGCATAATGTTTGTGTGCATAATGTTTGTGTGCATAATGTTTGTGTGCATAATGTTTGTGTGCATAATGTTTGTGTGCGAGACAATGCACAGTGCTGCATACTGGTATCTGTGTGAGAGAGGGTTAGTGTATGTGTGTATACCGTGTTTGCTGTATATTGAGAGCTACAGTAGATGAGTAAGCAAAAGTCTATTCTCTGCCTGTGGACACAAGGAGGATGTAAAAATAGCTATTTTTCCCCTACACCCTATCACCCCCTGAATTAGAGAGATTTCCTGTGTGCTGACATACTATAATCCCTCTGCGGTCTCACACACACACACACACATGCACACACACACGCGCACATATACACACACGTGCACACACTCACTCCATAGACAAACATTGGGGCAGCAGGTAGCCTAGTGGTTAGAGCATTGGGCCAGTAACCAAAAGGTTGCTGGATCGAATCCCTGAGCTGACAAGGTAAAAATGTCGTTCTGCCCCTGAACAAGGCAGTTCCCCGGTAGCCCGTCATTGTAAATAAGAATTTGTTCTAAACTAACTTGCCTAGTTAAATGTAGGTTACATTTTTCTTTTTACATAAAAAAACACACACAGGGCTGATACCATGTTACCACTCTTGAAGCCCCTCTCACCTGTCCTCCTTTGTTGTCCTAATTCATTAATGGCACAAGCCTGGAGGCAGACATGTACCTGTAGACTTACTAGATCTGACATACATTATGGTGAAGCATGCATCCATGGAGCATAGATCTCTAGAAGTGCTAGATTATTGGATATGTAACTTGGAAGAACACTATAGAATCAAGATATTATAATGCATAGTTGCAGCCCTCACAAACATCTCTGACCATATATTTGCTAACTTTGTCTCATAAAATGTTCTGAATTCTTGTTCTACCTAAAGTCTATATCGCTTTGGTCAATTCGACGGTAACGGAATTACACTTTGACTCAGATCTTTCACTTTAAAGTGTATGTCAAACAAAAACCATTGATTTCAGAGTTTAACAAACCATACAACTCTATGCACAAGGGCTACTTTGAGCAGTCCCCCCCCCCCCCCCCCCCCCATCCATAACCCCTGTTTGAAAGAGCGATTGTCCATTCATCAGAATGAAGTGCACAGAGGATGGGGGAGGGGTGTGGCTGATTGAGTGACCAGACAAGTGAAGGAGCAGTGGAGAGGGAAAGAAGGAATTAGTGTTTCTGGCTGCTTTACACAATGAGTACAATGTGTGTTTACTCTGATTCACTGGGTCACAGGCCAGTCCCCTGGGTCAGGATATTAGGTTTTACTGAAAATAAGGCGGCATGTTTACCTCAATTTGACTTGATTCCAAACACACATTCGCAAACACACACACGCATGCAAGCATACACACACACTCGCACACACAATTGTATTAATTGAGCAGATCCTATGGATGGGCAGCGCTTGAAGTTATTTATTCAGTGTATAAGAAAAGTAGTGAAACCATAACAGGCGAAACTGGCGTTTCAGTTTAGCATCATAGTATCTAGGGATAAGAGAGAAGGATGAGGATTAAGAGAGAGAAAGGAGAGACTCCTTCAAAGGTAGGTCAGACATGGGCATGGCCACACACAGCTGGCTGGCCTTGTTTTCCCTTGTCACTGCAACTACTGTACCAAACAGCTGAATGGAATGGAGCTGGTTTGCAAACCACAATTTATTACAGAGAGATAATTTAGGGCATGTAATAACTTGCAATGTACAGCTGTCCATATGGAACATATAAGAGGTGTCTTTCCTTATGTGCATGTGGGTTTGGATTGTACTTTAGTACAGAGTAGTATTATCATTATTATAAACATAATAACATCATAGAGCTTCAATGCCATACAACACTCCTTCCGTGGCCTCCAACTGCTCTTAAATGCAAGTAAAATTAAATGCATGCTCTTCAACCGATCGCTGCCCGCACCCGCCCGCCCATCTAGCATCACTACTCTGCACGGTTCTGACTTAGAATATGTGGACAACTACAAATACCTAGGTGTTTGGTTAGACTGTAAACTCTCCTTCCAGACTCACATTAAGCATCTCCAATCCAAAATTAAATCAGGAATCGGCTTCCTATTTCGCAACAAAGCATCCTTCACTCATGCTGCCGAACATACCCTCATAAAACTGACTATCCTACGGATCCTTGACTTCGGCGATGTCATTTACAAAATAGCCTCCAACACTCTACTCAGCAAATCGGATGTAGTCTATCACAGTGCCATCCGTTTTGTCACCAAAGCCCCATATACTACCCACCACTGCGACCTGTATGCTCTCGTTGGCTGGCCCTTGCTTCATATTCGTCACTAAAACTCACTGGCTCCAGGTCATCTATAAGTCTTTGCTAGGTTAAGCCCCACCTTATCTCAGCTCACTGGTCACCATAGCAGCACCCACCCGTAGCACGCGCTCCAGCAGGTATATTTCACTGGTCACCCCCAAAGCCAACTTCTCCTTTGGTCGCATTTCCTTCCAGTTCTCTGCTGCCAATGACTGGAACGAATTGCAAAAATCACTGAAGCTGAAGACTTATATCTCCCTCTCTAACTTTAAGCATCAGCTGTCAGAGCAGCTTACCGATCATTGCACCTGTACATAGCCCATCTGTAAATAGCCCACCCAAATACCTCATCCCCATATTGTTATTTATTTTGCTCCTTTGCACCCCAGTATCTCTTCTTGCACATGCATCTTCTGCACATCTCCAGTGTTTAATTGCTAAATTGTAATTATTTCACCACTATGGCCTATTTATTGCCTTACCTTCATAATCTTACTACATTTGCACACACTGTATATTGACTTTTCTATTGTGTTATTGACTGTACGTTTCTTTATCCCATGTGTAACTCTGTGTTTGTGTCGCACTGCTTTGCTCTATCTGGGCCAGGTCGCAGTTGTAAAAGAGAACTTGTTCTCAACTGGCCTACCTGGTTAAATAAAGGTGAAATAAAAATAAGATTTTAAAAATGGGAAAGTCCTTTTTCACTGTCAGATAAAGTACATTCATACACACACACGTTCTCTATTTCTGTTGCTGTCTCACCCATGCATATTCCATCTATAATTTGCAAATCAGCTCTGCCCCCTTTTCTCTCTCCCTCCCTGCTATCTCTGTGGCCTTCTTTATGCCCAGACTAGAATGGTTGGAGACTAAAGCGGTTGCTATGATCCGTCCTCTTCAGAGAACCAGGCAGGCAGGCCTTTATCAGTGGATGGCCACAGGCTGCAGTTGCTGCTGGGAGTTGGTGATCAGAGAGGGGCTGGATGCAGGGTGCAGGTCTGGTTGACTGGTGATAAACTGCCTGCCTGCTCACCCCAAACAAACTACTGTTCCAGCAGATTAGGAGGCAGACACGGAGAGAAAGTGAAACAGAAAAGGAGAGAGGAGAGGATAGTGTTGTGTGTGTGTAGCTGCAATGCATTTCTTTGTTGTTATTTAAGTAAAGCTGATCTTGGACCAGTGCCTAAAGGTAAGTAGGCGTGTGGGCGATAGCAGTTATAATGTGTACCATTGTAGGGAGTTGTAGTGCAGTGTTGGAGGTGCATTAACATGTACAGTGGTGTAAATTACTTAAGTAAAATTACTTTTACTTAAGTATATTTTTGGGGTATCTATACTTTACATTATGTAAGCGGACCAAGTACCTTGAGGTTGCTCTAAAGCGGAAAGGTGGAATAAACGAGTCAGGAACAGGTTTTCTTAATTGAACAAAGTTCTCTATTGAGGTATTTCTTTCTTCTTAAACACTCCAACACAATCAAGGATTATCTTCCAAGGAAAACACAAATCTTCTTTACAAGAACAAGGAATATAAGGAGAGTATCTTTAAACTATAACACAAATCATGGGTGCGTCACCGCCTTAACGATCCGTCCATGGAGAGGTCCCTTCGGGTGGTGGTCCGGATCCGTGGTGGCCATTCCCAAGAGGTAGTTTGTCCCGTTCGTCTCCCTTCCGAAAGGTACGTCCTCTCCCTTGGAGAAGCAAACACTCTTTTCTTTCTCCCCCCCCTGCCGGTTCCCTCCTCTCTCTTGTAGGGGAAAGGGAATAGCTCATTAGTACCATCAGCTGTGCTTAATTGCCTCTGATCACCTTGACTCACATGCCGGGCTGTAGGAGCAGCCTGCCCTCTGGTGGTCCTTCCACATACCTCCCCCCTCAGGACCGGACTGGAGGGTCGGGCACCAGACGCACTGTCTTGGTCACGTCGGGCCAGCGCGTCCGCATTCCCGTTCCTCGATCCAGCCCTGTGGAAGACATGGAAAGAGAACGGTTGTAAAGCAAGAAACCATCTGGCTATTCTGTTGTTATTGTTTCTCTTACCGGCCATCCACGTGAGGGGAGCATGGTCAGTAACGAGGGCAAACCTACGCCCGAGTAGGTAGTACCGGAGATAATCGAGGGCCCACTTAATGGCTAGGGCCTCTTTCTCTACGGTAGCATATCTCTGTTCCTGATCACTGAGCTTCCTACTTATAAAGAGAATAGGACTCTCTGCTTCGCCTTCACCCTACGCTAAGATGGCGCCAAGCCCCGTATCTGAGGCGTCTACCTGCACAATGAACTCTTGGGAGAAGTCAGGAGCCTGCGGGACGGGATCAGAGCACATGCTATCTTTTAGCAACCTGAAGGCGTCTTCCGTCTCGTCCTTCCACACTAACCGGTTTGGCAGGTTTTTCTTGATGAGGTTTGTGAGGGGGTTGGCAATGGTTGCATATCCAGGGATGAAACTGCGATAATATCCCGTTATCCCCAAGAAGGCCCAGACGTCCCGCTTTGTCTGGGGCCGAGGTCAGTCTCGAATGGCCCTGGTCTTTTCTGCCTGTGGGCGTATTTTTCCTTTCCCCACGGTGTATCCCAGGTGTTCCGCTTCGGACAGACCCAGGCAGCGTTTTTTGGGATTGGCAGTCACAGAAGGTGGCTATCCCAGTCCTCGCTGTGGATGACCACATCGTCTATGCACGCCGCCACGTACTATTGATGGGGTTGTAGAATGGCATCCATGAGGCGTTGGAAAGTTGCTGCAGCCCCATGCAATCCGAAGGGCATCCTCACATACTGAAAAAGCCCCTCCGGTGTGGCGAAGGCAGTCTTTGGGCTGTTCTCGGTAGCCACCGGCACTTGCCAATATCCCTTCGTCAAATCCAGGATGGTGATGAACTTGGCTTTCCTAAGCGCTCCAGGAGTTTATCCACGTGGGGCATGGGATACGTGTCGACCCTAGAGATGGCGTTTACACCTCTAAAGTCGTTGCAGAGCCTCATACTACCGTCGGGTTTGGGGACCAGAACTATGGGACTGGACCACTCACTCGTAGATGGCTCAATCACCCTCATCATCAGCATCTCCCTTATCTCGTTCTTTGCGATGACTCGGCAGTCCTCAGGAATCCTGTAAGGCTTAATATGCACCTTCTTGCCGGGTTCAGTGTGGATATGATGAAACAGGACATTTGTTTGTCCTGGAAAGGGTGAGAATACCCTGCCGAATTGCATAATCAGCTTGTCTAGTTGTCTCGACTGCTCCGGCAGGAGAGTTCGACCGGCGCACCTGTAGCAGGGCCTCCTCTTTTTCCTTGTCCTCCACGGCCATCAAAGTCACACCATCCTCTCTCCCATGGTACTTCTTCAGCAGGTTGATATGATAGAGTTGGACCTTCTTCCTCCTGTCCGGTTGCTTGATGAGGTAATTGACCGGTGAGACCCTTTCCGTTACCTCATAGGGCCCCCTCCACTGCTCCAGCAAGTGGTGTTCGGCCGTGGGCACGAGTACCATCACTTTCTCTCCCACTGTGAACACCCTGGGTGTCGCTTGACTTATCGTAGACCCGTCCTTGAGTCCGTTGCACCTTCTCCATATGCTCCTTTACTATGGGCCAGACTGCCGACATGTAACATGTTCTATCGTCAACCGGAACAGGCATGGTTCGGCCTCCCAGGTCTCCTTGGCTAAGTCGAGGATCCCTCGACATGGCCTGTCATAGAGCAATTAGAATGGGGAGAACCCAGTGGATGCCTGGGGTACTTCTCGCAGGGCAAACATTAAGTGGGGCAGAAGCATGTCCCAGTTTTTCCCGTCTCTGGACACCACTCTTCTCAACATGCTTTTAATCGTTTTGTTCAGGCGTTCGCACAAACCCTCTGTCTGCGGGTGGAATATGCTTGTGTGTATCTGTTGAACCTGGTATAACCGACACAAGTCCTTCATCAACCAGGACATGAACGGGGTTCCCTGGTCGGTTAGGATCGTATTGGGAAGGCCCACCCGGGAGAAACGCATAAACAATTCCTTGGCAATTCCCTTTGACGACATGTTGCAAAGGAGTATGGCCTCTGGGAACTTAGTAGCGTGATCTACGACCACCAGGATGTACTCATGTCCTCTGGTGGAATTTCGGGAGGGGGGAGTCTCTATAATGGGGAGAGGAATCAAAGGATTACGCAGGTGTGGCCATGGGGCCGTACGCTGACATTGATCACACGTCCTACAATATCTGGCCACATCTCGGGTGACACGGAGCCAATAGAACCTCTGCATGATTCTGTTGATCATTTTGTCCCATGTCAGGTGTCCTCCTAGGTCTAGGCACCATTAGTCATTCCTGTTTTCCCCCCCTTTGTTGCACGACCCAATACAAGAGGCCCCTCCTGATTGCATAGTAGGGAAGAGAGGGCTCACCTGATCCGTCGACATTCCTCCCGTCGATCACCTTCACCTTCCTCATGGCATCCCGTAGGTCTGGGTCTCTATGCTGAGAGGTACCAAACTATCCCTTTAATTCTTGGGGCAGGTCGACCTCGGTAGAGGGGTGTGGAGGTTGTTCCCCATCCCCGTCGGGGGTGCCGGTGGAAAATCATTTCTATGTTCCTTCCTTTGATGGGGCTTCAAATATACCCCTTAGCCTCTGGTGGCTCCTTCCTTCGTTGTGTATAACCCTTCGCAGGTGTCTTCATCGGAGGTTTCCTGGAAAAGCTGTCGGAGGCATTGTGTCTGTATTTATTCCTCTGCTCCAGAGGAAGGCTAGGTTTCCTTGTAGGACTACCACTTCAGGCTTGGACTTGGTTTTGTTCTTTCTCTGCATTCCTGCCCCCCTGCGGTGGCCCGGCTCTTGGAGTGTGATAGGAAGACCTGATCCCCTTTGTCCGGTGCGTAACGTCACCTGCCGAAGCTCCTTATATAGGGGACAGTCTCTCCCAATCAATAATGGAACTTTCAGCTGGGGTACTTTCCCCGCACTGACTGTACACCTTCCTTTTTGGGTGAGAATGGACAGACTCACGGTGGGGTAATAGTGGGTGTCTCCATGGATACAGGACACGGCTACTTTGTCTGGTAGCAGTGTTGCTATGGTCACCTGCTCCTCCACTAACGTAACCATACTTCCCAAGTCGAGAATGGCTACCACGTCTCGTCCTTCTATTCGAACCGGAATCTCTGGGGCTGGGGCTATTTCTGCTAACCAACAGGGGTAATCCTGCCCTCTCGGACCAGGATGCGCAGGGACGGCCAGCGCTGACTCAGTGGCCATGGACTCGTCCTTTCTGGAACATTGTGGGTCGTAATGGTCCGGAGACTGGCATTTATAGCACCGACCCTGTTGTGTGACTTCTCCCTCTTCCGGAGTGGGTTCGGTTGTTTTGGTGGCGGACATGCCGGGGTTAGTCGGGGAACGGGCTTGGCAGAGTCCTTCCGGTCCTCTTCGTCCCCTTTTAACAGCTCCCATGTAGATTGGTACGTTTCCACATCCTGGGCTATGTCGTCGGCTGACGACGGGTTAGCTTGGTCCTTCCACAATTACTATTTATATTTTAGACTACTTTTACTTTTACTTCGCTACATTCCTAAAGAAAATTATGTACTTTTTACTCCATGCATTTTCCCTGACACGCAAAAGTACTCGTTACATTTTGAATGCTCGTTACATTTTTTATGCTTTTCACGCACTTATCAAGACAACACCCCTGGTCATTCTTACTGCCTCTGATCTGGCGGACTCAATAAACACAAATTATTTGTTTGTAAATTATGCGTATTGGAGTTTGCCGCTGGCTATCTGTAAATAAAATAAAAAAAGAAAATCGTACCGTCTGGTTTTTGAAATTTGAAATGATTTATACTTTTACTTTTGATACTTAAGTATATTTAAAACCAAATACATTTAGACTTTTACTCAATTAGTATTTTATAGGGTTGCTTTCACTTTTTTTATTAAGGTATCTTTACTTTTACTCAAGTATGACAATTGGGTGCTTTTCCCACCATTGACAGTGTAGAGCCCTCAAACTCAACTCTGGACCTCGAAGCCAGTTGCACTGCATTTTTCCATTGTTCCCCTCTAATCAGGGACTGCTTTAAACCTGGGACACCAGGTGTATGCAATTAAATATTAGGTAGAACAGAAAACCAGCAGGCTCCGGACCTCGTAGGGTAAGAGTTGAGTACCCCTGGTGTAGAGACTCTGTACAGAGACTGTGAATGTCAAGCATGATGTGGCTAGTGGTTGATTTCTACATGTTGTTTTTGTGGTTTAGAAACTGAACATTATTTTGTAGTTTAGCAACTGAACACTGAACAGTCTCTCACCCTTTCTCTCTCTCTCTTTAGTTTGTGAATTAGAGTTAGTAAAATAAAGACAGACAGGTTGTGTAACCCTCAGTTTTGTAGTGGAGGGCTTTACAGACACAGACCAAGTGTGGGGGGTATTTCTACCTGTGTACAGTACATTTTATTCATTTAGCAGACACTCTTATCCAGAGCGTCTTACAGTTAGTATATTCATCTTAAGATAGCTAGGTGAGACAACCACATACCACATATCACAGCTAGTAAGTACATTTTTTCTCAATAAAGTCAGTGCTAGTAGGAAAAAACAATTGTACGTTTTTGTTTATTTTACAGTTGTTTTTTTACTGTTTGTATCCATGGCAACCATTCGTCTTGCTTGTATACTAAAGTGTGTGTTCATGTATGTTTTCTCATGTTCTATCTTAACCCATTATTATGTAGATTCATTGCTGTGTTTATAGATACACTATTTCCAATTATTAACTTCTGAAAATCTGTTCCCTGAAGTTCCTAAAGCAGTTGTGTGGGTGTATATTATGTATGCATGGTGTGTGTTAAGTGTGTGCTTGTCCTTTCCCAGGCTGGATGTATCACCCAGCAGAGCAGTATTCTGACCGTAACACCAGGGACTCCTACCCTGCTGGAGGACCTTCCAGAGGAACATGGGCCCGCGTCAACAGTCGCCCCTGGGGCGCTCCAAATAGGTGAGCTCTCTTCTTGCACCACTGCCTACTGACCCAATCACAACCCTTCTTCCTGTTCTGTAGTCTGTGCTGAGCCAATGGTAACCCTCCTTTCTCTACTGTAGGTTCAATGGAGGAATCAACCAATCTCACCACCTAAACAAGATTTATTCAGACAGGTGAGTGAAACATCTCAATCGTTCAGATCTTACATTGTGTGTAGAAAGTCCACAGTCACCTTAATGTAGTGATTCCTTCTTTCTCTCTGGAACATAGGGGGGGCAGGCCACCATTCCATGCCCAGGGAAGGGGCCCTCAGCAGGACCAGAGATTAGCACCACGACCCTGGGACCAGAAGGACCAGGCTTATGAGACCCATGGCTGGCACCAGGACTCTCCACGGTCATTTCACAACCATGGTCGCAACCAAGGGGGCTACCAAGCAGGACCTGAGGAACCCTTCACCAGCTGGGACTCCTACAAAAACCAGCCTACCAGGGTGAGATGGGAAGAGGGCAGCACTCTATAAATACTGTACATAACTCTTTTTATAAACTGGGCGATTCGAGCCCTGAATGCTGATTGGCTGACAGCCGTTGTATATCAGTACACATACCACCGGTATGACAAAACATGTATTTTTACTGCTCTAATTAGACTACCGTTCAAAAGTTTGGGGTCACTTCGAAATGTCCTTGTTTTCTATTAAAACATACATGAAATGAGTTGCAAAATAAATAGGAAATATAGTCAAGATGTTGACAAGGTTATAAATAATGATTTTTAATTGAAATAATAATTGTGTCCTTCAAACTTTGCTTTCGTCAAAGAATCCTCCATTTGCAGCAATTACAGCCTTGCAGACCTTCGACATTCTATTTGTCAATTTGTTGAGGTAATCTGAAGAGATTTCACCCCATGCTTCCTGAAGCACCTCCCACAAGTTGGATTGGCTTGATGGGCACTTCTTACGTACCATACGGTCAAGCTGCTCCCACAACAACTCAATAGGGTTGAGATCCGTTGACTGTGCTGGCCACTCCAATATAGACAGAATACCAGCTGACTGCTTCTTCCCTAAATAGTTATTGCATAGTCTGGAGCTGTGCTTTTGGTCATTGTCCTGTTGTAGGAGGAAATTGGCACCAATTAAGCGCCGTCCACAGGGTATGGCATGGCGTTGCAAAATGGAGTAATAGCCTTCTTTCTTCAAGATCCCTTTTAACCTGTACAAATCTCCCACTTTACCACCACCAAAGCACCCCCAGACCATCACATTGCCTCCACCATGCTTGACAGATGACATCAAGCACTCCTCCAGCATCTTTTCATTGTTTCTGCATCTCACGAATGTTCTTCTTTGTGATCTGAACACCTCAAACTTAGATTAGTCTGTCCATAACACTTTTTTCCAGTCTTCCTCTGTCCTCTGTCCAGTGTCTGTGTTCTTTTGCCTATCTTAATCTTTTCTTTTTACTGGCCAATCTGAGATATAGCTTTTTCTTTGCAACTCTGTCTAGAAGGCCAGCATTCCGGAGTCGCCTCTTCACTGATGACGTTGAGATGGGTGTTTTGCGGGTACTATTTAATGAAGCTGCCAGTTGAGGACTTGTGAGGCATCTGTTTCTCAAACTAGACACTCTAATGTAATTTTCCTCTTGCTCAGTTGTGCACCGGGGCTTCCCAGTCCTCTTTCTATTCTGGTTAGAGCCAGTTTGAGCTGTTCTGTGAAGGGAGTAGTACACATCGTTGTACGAGATCTTCAGTTTCTTGGCAATTTATCGCATGGAATAGCCTTCATTTCTCAGAACTTGAATAGACTGACGAGTTTCAGAAGAAAGTTATTTGTTTCTGGCCATTTTGAGCCTGTAATCGAACCCACAAATTCTAATACTCCAGATACTCAACTAGTCTAAAGAAGGCAGTTTTATTGCTTCTTTAATCATAACACAATTTTCAGCTGTGCTAACATAATTGCAAAAGGATTTTCTAATGATCAATTAGCCTTTTAAAATGATACATTTGGATTAGCTAACACAACGTGTAGCTATGTAGATATTTCATTAAAAAATCTGCCGTTTCCAGCTACAATAGTAATTTACAACATTAACATTAATTTAGTGTTCTCATATTTAAGGTTAGAACTACCTTTTAGTGTTCTGATACTTTTAGCTTGGAGTTGTATTTTTATGATAACATAGCTACAGTATTTCACCTTTTAATGTGTGTAGTATTGCTTACTAGGTGTGTCCAATCAATTTTGTAACCACTCCCTCTTCCAATTAGGGCTAATTGGAAAAGCTGTTAAAAAGAGGACATTGTATTCCTTTTTTTGTACTCCCTGACGAAGGCCATGCAGCCAAAACACGTCGGTTTTTAAAAACTTTGTTTTTATTGAACATGCCATACTAATAAAGGCATTTTAATTAATTATATGAAGAGTGCCTTGGTCCTCCTTTCTTTTTGATGACCAATTTACCCCTTTTACCAAAGAGCACCTTCTGTCTACCAAAATGTACTATTGGTAGCGCTTCCCTTCCTCCTCTTTCTACTAATTAACAATGTCTACACTGTATTTCTGATCATTTTGATGTTATTTTAAGTGACCCCAAACTTTTGAACGGTAATGTACGTTGGTAACCAGTTTATAATAGCAATAAGGCACCTCAGGGGTTTGTGGCATATGGCCAATATACCACGGTTAAGGGCTGTATCCAGACATTCCGCGTTGCGTCGTGCTTAAGAACAGCCCTTATCCGTGGTACATTGGCCATATACCACACCCCCTCGTGCCTTATTGCTTAAATATATTACATTGTTTTAATGATTGATTGCATGACTTTACTAATGATAATTGTCTCTCCCAGTATGGGGGTCCCCACCAGCACCAACTGCCCAGAGACCCCCCAAGAGACCTGCACTCCCCAGCAGAGAGGTGGGCACCTTCAGATCGCTCCAGGGCCTTCCCAGGCAGGATGATGGACCAGGAACTAGGACCATGGAAGCGCCCGGCCTCCCACCATCACAACCACCACCGTGACCAACTTCAACACCGCTCCCCACCCTCACAGCATCCCCCCCCTCCCAGGGAAGACTGCCCTGCCAAAAGGAGCAGGAGCTCTGGTCCTGAGCAGGTCAGTCACCACCTATTCTCTGTTAACCCAGAAGTAAAATCTTCCGTAATATGTAAATTTGGTCAGCTGTGTGATTAACTTCTTGGTCTATACGTATTAGAAATCAAGAGTTCTGGGCCTCCCGAGTAGCGCAGTGGTCTAAGACCGAACCCGGGCTGTATCACAACCGGCAGTGATCGGGAGTCCCATAGGGCGGCGCACAATTGGCCCAGAGTCATCCGGGTTAGGGAGGATTTGGCAGGGGGGCTTTACTTGGCTCATCGCGCTCTAGCGACTCCTTGTGGCGGCTGGGCACATGCAGGCTGAACTCGGTCGTCAGTTGAACGGTGTTTGCTCCGACACATTGGTGTGGCTGGCTTCTGGATTAAGCGGGAGGGTGTTAAGAAGTGCAGTTTGGCGGGTCATGTTTCCAGGACGCATGACTCAACTTTCGCCTCCCGAGCCCGATGAGACAAGATCGACATTGGGGAGGAAAAGGGGGTAGAATACAAAAATAAACAAAATCGAAGTCTCCACCCTCGCAAAAGGATCCATGTGGGTACTCGTGCAAGGCACTCGAAGCGAAGCAGTTTAATAAGCACTGCCTTGGCCCAACCTGATACGTCCATATAACCAGTATTAAAAACCCAAAGACCGAAATTACTGCAGCTCGTTATCTCACGCATCCCATTGAGTCTCGGCAGATTCTTCAGTCTACACACAGAATCTTCCCAGGGGAGATTAGTCGCCACCTGAACTAGTGATCGTGACATTACATCTCTTCCTTGGCCGTTCTCCCTGTGTCTGTGTTTTCCAGGAGTGGAAGGTGGGGCAACCCCCCCCCCCCCCTCAAAAAACATATGTTTTGATGCATGCCAGCAAAGCCACTACACATCACAATACTAAACAATACATACATTTCACTATAACGGTGACAAGCGGTGCCCACAAACTGTTAGGGCCTACATAAAGCTATCCCAACAGCAGAGCTTTCTTTTCAGCACCATGGAGTGAATCCTTACCACTGTTACACCTGGCTATCAGAGGAGCCTTATCTGGCAGCGAAACAGTTAATTCAGCCTTGTTTACTGACTTTTTTTTAAAACATAGCTGATATGGCTGACCATATCTCCCTGGCATATTACATCATTTATGCAGCAGAATATAAGACATTTTTGGACTCACTTTGTTGTGCGTGGCGGTACTTCATTGGTGAATTTTGTCATAAGAGAAAGATTTACAATCCAAAAAGTTGGATGACAGTTCAAAATGTATTTTTCCAGTCTGACTTCCCAGTTGCAATGCTTGCGGTTAGCCACTGTCATCGATTCCTTCCAAACAACTCATTGTTGAATTTACGATTTCCAACTTGTTGTGTAATGTTTATGTCCGATAAGCACCGATACGTTTTATCTATAATTTCTCTTCATTATTTCTCTTCATATGACAAGGATTAAAAAGGATTTGGCAGTAGATTGTCAACTTGATTCATGATGATGACTGCTAGCTAAGATTTAGAAAGTATGATGTTGACATGATCAGTCCAATCAAAGCTACTGTAGATATAATGTGATTTGATGTCATTTTATCTGTGGCCAATGACCTTCAGCCCTCTTGGAAGGGGACTTCTAATCTAAGTCTATGCAGGACCCAAAGGGCTCACATTCTCGATGTCTACCCTTACTAAAGGCTGGTGACGTAGTGTCCCCATGAGTGACAGAACACTGAGCCAATCACGGTGCAATGCTCCTATTTTCTGCTGGCCTGCCCCACCACCACAGAAAGCACTGAGCTAGGCTGAAACACCTGCATTTTGGAGTAGAAAGCTGCCCCACCTGCCCTGAATGATGTGTCACCACTGTGTCTATCTGATCCTGGAACAGTGGTTTGAAGCAACTCTGAGTGTAGCTGTGAAATCTATACAATAGCACCACCTTCTGACAGGGATCAAGTATACATCACCAGGATACCGACTGTTATTACTGTTCTCTCTCACCAGCCCTCTCATCGTGGATCAATGCATCTACCCGGCCCAGACCAGCAGCAATCACCACCCCACTACCCCCCTTCCAAACAAGGCTTCTGGAAACAATCATATGACAGACCTGGTCCTCGCACCCATGCTGACAGGAGGAGCTTGTCTATAGAGTTACAAGTAAGTCAGTTAACAGCCAATGAACTTCAAGAAAGCCATGCTTTATTAAAGACTATGAACCATCCTCTCTCTCTCGTTATTTCAGGAATCCACCAAGTCAGGATTAGGGAGTCTCAAATACAGAACACATCATTCTACCCATTCTCCAGTTCCCCAGGCCCTCTTCAATGGTCAAGACCCCCCTCCTTCCTCCTATCCCCGCCACCCTTCTCCAGCCCAGCCCAGTGGCAACAGAAGACCCCCCCACCATGGATCCAGAGTGGAGGTGGATGACCAGGCCCAGCACCCCTCCTCACCAGCAGACCGCACCAGCGTGCCTTACAGCCAGCACCTCCACCACCAGCATCCCACATCCCCCCCCTCAGTACCTCAGCACAGCCCCCCAGCTCCACGCTCCCACAGACAGCAAAGGGATCAGACCCCCTCCCAGCCCTCTGCTACAGAGCCTCCCCACCGCAACAGCAACCACAGAGATGGATGCTGCACCACCCTGAGCTCCTCCAGCCCCTCTGGCCTCTCCAGCTCCACCACTCCTAGTAAGGCCAGTGGGAAGAAAGATCCTCCTCCCAATCAGAGGAGCCCTGACATTGGCACTGGCACACCCCACAAACGGGGACCAAGGACACCCTCGCCCAGTCCCACACCTCCCCCTCTCTCTGCCTCCCCCACATGGCTAGGCTCAGGCGCTCAGAGGTCAGAGATGAAGCCTAGCAGGGCCTCAGAGCCTCAGACCCCACCCAGCTCTCCTACTGTCAACAACAACAGACCTACTGGCAACAGGCCAGAGCTGCAGCCTCACAGACACAAACAGACAGAAAGGAAACATAAGGAAAGGAGAGCAGAAAGAGGTGAGGAGGGAAAGAGGGAACAGAAGAGGAAGATGGAGAGGAAGATGGAGGAGAGGACAAGGAGAAAGGAAAAAGAAGAGAAAAGTGGGGATGGGGTAAAGAATAAAACCCATAAAGTAGAAGAGGGGAGGGACAAAGTGGAAAGGAAAAAGAAAGAGGAAGAGAGGAAGACAGAGAAAAGGGAGAAGAGCCTTAGGGATAAAAAGATGGAAAAAGCAGAGAGGGGATCCTCAAAGTCCCTACGTAAATCATCCCTCCCTCTGTCAGTATGGCCTTCCTCCCCTAAGTCTGGATCTATGGTTCCAGGGACGCCAGGGAAGCCAGGCCAACCCTCCCAGACACCATCCACCCCTGGCAAACACATACACAGGGAGAAGGCCCAAGAAAGAGGTGGAAAGTCCCATGAGCACAGCTCTCCAAATAGCTCAGAGACAATCCCACTTGTTGGCCCGCCTGCAGCCCATCCCAGCCAACCCACACCCTCCGCACATCCACCCAAACACAAAAAGTCAGAGAGGGGAGGGACCCTGAACAAGTCAAACCCAACTCAACCCAAATTCCCAGTCAAGGACTCACCACTACCAGCCTGTCCTCCACTCACCACCACTCACACTACCACCACCAACAACAACATCAGCACCAACACGACCAATAAGACCCGTAATACCAGTCCTCAGCCCACCAGCCCTTCAACATATTCTAAATGCAGCCCAGGGAGGAAGGCTGATTTGACCCCCTCCACACTCTCATCCAAAACCCCAGCAGCTCCCCCTATGGCTGGGTCAGGGGGATCCATCCAGAGCCAGACAGAGATATGGGGTGTTAGTCCAGAAGGCGGGGTCCTGCGGGCCCCAGATCTCCAACCTGCGGCGGGGGTGGGCAGTGTGGAGGAGATGGGAGACAACCCCCCTGCCAGCCCCCCTGTTCTCAGCTGGCAAGGCTCCCCAGCATCAGCGCTGAGTGAGGAAGAGGAAGAGGAGGGAGGAGTGATGAGGAGACCTGTCCTGCAGCCCAGCCCAACCCACGGCCCGCCCCTCTCACCCCACCATGGGAACTCAGAGGGGCTCAATGAGAAGGCCGAGGGTGTCGGTGAGGGGAGGGGTGCTGATGACCTTCGCCATAGCGACCTGGCCAAGCTCTATGGCTTGCCTGATACTCCCAACGGAGTGGAGGAAGACGAGGAGGAGGAAGAGGAGGACAGTGGTGGCGACACATCGTCCAGCTCTCTGCCTCCCCGTCGGCCACACCTTCACCAGACAGGAGTTGCTGATGTCTTCAAGTCTTTGGCCTCGTTCCTGGGGGGCCAGAGGTACACATATCGCGGCGGTCCGTTTGGGCGTCCTCCTCCTAGCTCCATGGGAGGAGTGAAGTACTCTTCATCCCTCGCCATGGATCCAGAAACCAATTGTCAGGACCAGCAGAACCCCTCCCCCACATCCAACTCCACCACGCCCACAAGACTCACTAGCCAATCATCCACTCACACTACCTCAGATCCGCCTTCCAAACCCCGCCCTCCTTTAAACCTCGACCAACCACAGCTCTCCGTGGGGGAGCGCACAAAACAGAAGCACGCGAGATTGGAGGAGATTCTGAATGAGAGAAAGAAAGAGAAGACTAAGGGTGTAGACAGTGGGGAGACGACCGGGTCTCTGAGCGCTGAGTTTAGACTGACCACCACACACCGGCTGCCTGCCACCATCAAGGAGGAGCGGGGACAGAGGGAGGCACGCAGGCAGACAGACAGAAAGAGGGAGCCAAGCGGTGCGAATGGAAACGGAGATGGGGAAGGGAAGAGGAAGAGAAGAAAACAAGATAACAGCGTCAGCAGTCATCAGAGGAGTGGAGGAAATGAAAAGAAGAACGTGGAAGAAAAGTGTGACAGAAAATCAGCCTCTATAACGCTGTCCTCATCTACACCTCACCCCAGTCGCCCAGCCAAGCAGCACAAAGACACTAAGAAGAGCCGTCCCATTCAGGGGAACCTTGGCCTCCAGAGCAAAGACATCCAGGGACAGAAAGACAAGACGCACACAGGAAACACTGAGCAGGGGGCACAATCAACAGAGATGAAGAATGAGAGGCGCAGTGAGCCTCAAACCAAGACGTCCACACCAGGCAGCAACCCAGACATATTGGCAACAGCATCCACCACCAGCTTTATCAACACCTCCTCCCCTTCCCCCACCCCGGCTGCCTCTGCTGCCCCAGTGAGGAGGACCCCCTGTCCCCTGGCTGCTGCTGATTTCCTCAAGCTGAAGGCTCTGTCCATGGGCTCTCCCAAGGAGCTGAAGATCCGTCTGATCAAGGTGGAGAGTGGAAACCGAGAGACGTTCATCGCCTCCGAGGTCGAGGAGCGCAGGATCCCACTAGGAGAGGTCAGCATCAGACACACAGCCAGCGAGGTCGTCAGGTCCTGCAAGTGAGTACATGGTACATGTGATGTACAGTACCAGTCAAAAGTTTGGACACACCTACTCATTCAAGGGTTTTTCTTAATTTTTACAATTTTCTACATTGTAGAATCATAGTGAATACATCAAAACTATGAAATAACACATATGGAATCATGTAGTAACCAAAAAAGTGTTAAACAAATCAAAATATATTTTAGATTTTAGATTCTTCAAAGTAGCCACCCTTTGCCTTGATGACAGCTTTGCACACTCTTAGCATTCTCCCAACGAGCTTCATGAGGAATGATTTTCCAAATCTTGAAGTAGTTCCCACAGATGCTGAGCACTTGTTGGCTGCTTTTCCTTCACTCTTCGGTCCAACTCATCACAAACCATCTCAATAGGGTTGAGGCCGGGTGATTGTGGAGACCAGGTCATCTGATGCAGCACCATCACTCTCCTTCTAGGTCAAATAGCCCTTACACCTCCTGAAGGTGCGTTGGGTCATTGTCCTGCTGAAAAACAAATGATAGTCCCACTAAGTGCAAACCAGATGGGATGGCGTATCGCTGCAGAATGCTGCGGTAGCCATACTGGTTAAGTACGCCTTGAATTCTAATAAATTACTGACAGTGTCACCAGCAAAGCACCATCACACCACCACCTCCATGCTTCATGGTGGGAACCACACATGCGGAGATCATCCATTCACCTACTCTGCGTCTCACAAAACCCGGAGGTTGGAACCAAAAATGTATAATTTGACTCATCAGACCAAAGGACAGATTTCCACCAGTCTAATGTCCATTGCTAGTGTTTCTTGGCCCAAGCAAGTCTCTTCTTCTTATTGGTGTCCTTTAGTAGTGGTGTCTTTGCAGCAATACAACCATGAAGGCCTGATTCACGCAGTCTCCTCTGAATAGTTGATGTTGAGATGTGTCTGTTACTTGAACTATGTGAAGCATTTATTTGGGCTGCAATCTGAGGTGCAGTTAACTGTAATGAACTTACCCTCTGCAGCAGAGGTAACTCTGGGTCTTCCTTTCCTGTGGCGGTCCTCGTGAGAGCCAGTTTCATCATAGCGCTTGATGGTTTTTGCGACTGCACTTGAAGAAACTTCCAAAGCTCTTGAAATTTTCCGTATTGACTGACCTTCATGTCTTAAAGTAATGATGGACTGTCGTTTCTCTTTGCTTATTTGAGCTGTCCTTGCCATAATAGGACTTGGTCTTTTACCAAGTAGGGCTGTCTTCTGAATACTACCCCTACCTTGTTACAACGCAACAGATTGGCTCAAACGCATTAAGAAGGAAAGAAATTCCACAAATTAACTTTTAACAAGGCACACCTGTTAATTGACATGCATTCCAGGTGACTACCTCATGAAGCTGGTTGTGAGAATGCCAAGAGTGTGCAAAGCTGTCATCAAGGCAAAGGGTGGCTACTTTGAAGTATCTAAAATATAAAATATATTTTGATTTGTTTAACACTTTTTTGGTTACTACATGATTCCATATGTGTTATTTCATAGTTTTGATGTCTTCACAGTATTATTCTAAAATGTAGAAAATAGTCAAAAATAAAGAAAAACCCTTGAATGATTAGTTGTGTCCAAACTTTTGACCGGTACTGTATATTTACTACCAAGACATTTCATTGGAGGAAGAGAGGTTGTGGCACAAAACAATGAAAAGTGTATTAAATTAAATCTTATTGAATTCTCCCACTTCATTTGTCTCTTTCTCTGTCTGTTTAGGGGGGCGAAGGTGAACGGGAAGTTTCGAGAGTCCTATCTGCTCCCTGCTTTCTCTGTCAAGCCTGTCCTTAGCACCAACACACCCATCCCACGAGAGAAGCTCAACCCCCCCACACCAAGCATCTATGTGAGTCCACATTCTAGGGGCGCTGCACTGCGGCTGACCCTATGCACCAACCTGTCTGTGTGGGTGTCTTGGGGGGGGTAAAGCAAAAAAAACATGCAGCTCTGTGTCTTATGACAATAGACCATAAAGTAATCTTCTTCTTCTTTTTCCCCCCTCTTTTCTTCTTCATTCTCATATCCATTACTCATGTATCAGTTCTGTATTTGTGCAATGCCTAGTTGATGTATTCCTGTGTTGTCCTGTGTGTCTGTGTCCAGTTGGAGAGTAAGAGAGATGCCTTCTCCCCAGTCCTCCTCCAATTCTGTACCGACCCCAAGAACCCTGTCACTGTCATCAGAGGCCTGGCTGGATCACTACGACTCAGTGAGTTTGCCCATTTCGATTTTTCTCAGGGCTAAAAGTTAAAACAGCAACATAATTTATCATCTACTCACTATACTTTTGTCTCTCTTTCCTCTCCCTCCCTCTCTGTCAGACCTGGGTCTGTTCTCCACTAAGTCTCTGGTGGAGGCCAATGCAGAGCATGCTGTGGAGGTGAGGACCCAGGTACAGCAGCCTGCTGATGAGAACTGGGACGCCACTGGTTCAGCTCAGACCTGGCCCTGCGAGAGCAGCCGCTCACACACCACCATCGCCAAGTACGCCGCGTACCAGGCCTCCAGCTTCCAGGAGAGCCTCCAGGTTGTGGATGAACACACACACACAAATATCACGCACAGAAACACATAATGCTTACATATACCCCCCCCCCACTTCCTCTCTTTGCCCAGCTAAGTTCATGTGCCTAAATGTGTCTACAGGAAGAGAAGGACAGTGAGGATGAGGATGAGGAAGAACAAGAAGAGAAGAAGACTCTGTCTTCTGACCCATCAACCAACCCTGCATCTGGCACCAGCAAAACCAGCCCTACTGTGGTTACTAGCAAAGCAACTCCTACCAAAGTTGGCCCTACCCCTATTGCTAACACACTCAGGTCACCTCATAGTATCCACAGCATACTGTGCAGTCGACTCCTTATGAAATCAAATACAATACTTTTAATCAAAACAATGTTCTGCCGTTATTAAAGACACTTCCTCTTTCCTATAGGCCGGAGGCGAAATCAACTGGGAAGATTATCAAATTTGGCACCAACATCGACATCTCTGATCCTAAGAGGTGAGATTAGCTTTACATGTGGTTGATTGTTTTAGACAGGGCTAAGGACACCCTTAGAGAGGAAGTAGAGTGTTAACATGTGTTTGACATGTGTTACCAGGTGGAAGCCCCAGCTGCAGGAGCTGCTGAAGCTACCAGCCTTCATGCGTGTGGAGTACAATGGAAACATGCTGAGCCACGTGGGACACACCATCCTGGGCATGAACACCGTCCAGCTCTACATGAAGGTCCCCGGCAGCCGTACACCTGGTCAGTGTCTGAGTTATATTGGTGTGTGTTTATATGCATATTACATGCCTCTGTCCATTGGCTTAAATATCTCTATTTGTCTGTTTTCAGGCCACCAGGAGAATAATAACTTCTGCTCTGTGAACATCAACATTGGGCCGGGAGATTGTGAGTGGTTTGCAGTCCATGAACACTACTGGGAGCACATCAACAATTTCTGTGAGAAGTGAGTCATGGTTCTGTTTTCGTGTGAGGGTCTGTCTTCAAATTAGTTAAGCATTTTGAGCTGTTCTGCTCATTGAAAGGCATAACAACAGTGACTCAAAGGGGATTTGAACCAGAAACCACCACTTTGTTACCATCTCTCCTCCCTCCTTCAGGTATGGAGTAGACTACCTGACTGGGTCCTGGTGGCCTGTTCTGGAGGACCTGTACCGCTCCAACATCCCAGTGTACCGCTTTATCCAGAGACCAGGTGACCTGGTGTGGATCAACGCAGGGTCCGTCCACTGGGTGCAGGCTGTGGGCTGGTGCAACAACATCGCCTGGAACGTGGGACCTCTCAACTGTGAGTTACTAGCAGTGTCCAGCAGGACATAGATAGGAAATGGGAGCTGGGTCATACACAGTGCAGCTACTGTATCTACACTATCCTTTACCTCAGTCAAATTCATATCAAAATCCTTTTGTGTGCTTTTCTACTGTAAAGTATGTGTGTGTCGTCTTTGCCCTTGCAGCATACCAGTATCAAGTGGCTCTGGAGCGCTTTGAGTGGAATGAGGTCAAGAAGGTCAAGTCCATCGTTCCGATGATCCATGTCACCTGGAATGTAGCCCGCACTATCAAGATCACCGACCAAGAAACCTACAAGATGGTCAAGTGTGTGTGTGTGTGTGTGTGTGTGTGTGTGTGTGTGTGTGTGTGTGTGTGTGTGTGTGTGTGTGTGTGTGTGTGTGTGTGTGTGTGTGTGTGTGTGTGTGTGTGTGTGTGTGTGTGTGTGTCCCTCGTCATCTATCTAGTATGAATGTTTGTTTCTTGCTACACCTTACCTCTCTGTCTCTCTGTCTCTCTCTGTCTCTCTCTGTCTCTGTCTGTCTCTGTCTCTCTCTCTCTCTCAGACATTGTCTCCTACAGTCCATTAAGCACATTCAGGTTCTGAGAGACCAGCTGGTTGCTGCAGGGAAGAAGATCTCTTATCAGAGCCGTGTGAAGGACGAACCAGCCTACTACTGCAACGAGTGTGACGTAAGTCGTGTATGCCTGTATCAGACCTGCTATGAACTACCATGACCCGAGCATCTTACCAACAGAGTGTTGGTGTATGCCTGTATCAGACCTGCTATGAACTACCATGACCCGAGCATCTTACCAACAGAGTGTTGGTGTATGCCTTTGGTTATTTCTGCAGTGAGTGATTGTGTTGTGTCTGTGTGCAGGTGGAGGTGTTTGACCTGCTGTTTGTAACTAGTGAGTCTGGCAGCAGGAAGACCTACATGGTGCACTGTGAGGACTGTGCCCGGACTGTGTCCAAGAGCCCCTCGCTGGCAGGAGTAGTGGTGCTGGAGCAGTACTGCATGGAGGAGCTGATGAGAACCTATGACAGCATCTGTGTGGTGAGACATATACACATACACACACACACACACACACACAAACACACAATTTTTCTATGTGCTGTGAAGTTATGTCCATCATATTTACCCCCCTTTCTGTCTGTCTTTTTCTTCCTCTTTCTCTCTCCAGACTCCATCACCCTGCTCCAAGTGAGGCATCCTCCCTGTTGTCTGGCAGCCATAACCAAAGCTCCTACTTAGTGGCAGCACAGACGTTGTCTTCAAGGAATACTACTACTGCTAACACTTGGTGAACAGCCTACCATGTTTACTCAGTTTTGTTTACATCACAATAAGATATCGGCCATCAGCCATCAGCCATCAGCCAATTGAATTCCAGCTCACTGTTGTCTTCCCCTCCTACCAGCTGCTGATTGGACTTGAGTCTTGAGATAGAATGACTAGACTGGTACTACTATTTGTTAAAACATGTCAGACAACTACAGAAAATGTGAACATTGTTAGCACTGGAAATCAGGTCTTATTTAAAACGGACACTGCTGTGATTCAAAAGCGTCAAGTAGCCGGTATATGGTGCATTAATTCAGGTACTTTTATGCAAATCAAATGGAACTTTTTTACACCAATCTAGTTATTCTATGTCCATGAATTTACCGCGTTGCTATGGTAACAGCAGGGGAATTGCTTCACAAGCAAACTAGCTGATAGTCTCATTGAAATCCCATTGTTTTGGTTTGGTTTTCTATTCAGGTGAACGCTGACATTTGTCATTCCTGTCTGTATACTCTTTGGGGTGCTATTTCCATTGTATTTATTCTGACCTAGATATTTCAAAAGTTTTACCAGCCTAAAAGTACACCACATTGGCCTTGTGAACTGTATTTAGATGAAAGCAAATTAGAAAATCAAACATGCAGGCACAACTTTCTAAAGCATTAGGAATATTAATTTAAGAAATTGTAAAAATATATCTGAAATACGGGTTAACTAGAACTAGAGGACTAATCTGGTTTCACTCTTTGTTGGAAATCTGGTGTGTTTTAATGTGATTTTAGTTTTTGCATAATAATCCTAAATAATGTTTGGTAGAGAGAGATGTGATTGCTACAATTCGCCCGAAAGAAGATCCCCTTAACCTTTTTCTTTTTCTAATGGGATCATTCTCCCGGTTTTATACCTCTTTTTTGGTTGCTATCTCCTTTTCTGGATTACAGAGAAAACGAAGAATTGTAAATTGTGACTTAATTTATAATTGTATATGTTTGTTTTCTTAAATGTATTTATTGCATATTGATGGTGCTTCTCTGGGGACACCAGATATTTTTAAGGTTTCCTATTGTGGGTGGACGGGGAAGAGCAAACAGAGGGAGGTTGGATTTTCATGGTGCTCAACCCCCTCTTGCCTCGTCACCTCCTCATTAACTGTGTATAAATTATCTATGAATATAAGTCAAGGAATATAACTTCAACCGACAGGTTGGTGCTTAGAACCGCGTCATTACAATTACCGGTAAACGAATAGAATGATGTCTTTGTACTGTATCTAACTGATAAACACAATACCTTTTTCAACTTTTTTGCATTGTACGAAATTCATAAAATTGTGAAGCATTTGTGATTGGCAGTAGTTGTAGTTTTAGCCACATTTAAAATAGACTGATGTGTAGTGAGGTTTGGGTTCCTTCAGTGTTCTGTCCTCATGAGTATAATTTCAAGGTTGTAATCTTGCTCCTCATCCACTGACTGTTTTTATTTTAAGCTGTGCTGTTTTAAAACAAAATAAAAATATCTTACATAGACCAGACCTGTCTTAAACACTCTGTGATTTTTCTGTGACATTATTGTGAGTATTATTGATAAAATAAAATAAAATGTTTTGAGAAATGTTTATTGTCATTGAATTTGTGTCGCGGCCTTGATGAGAGGCCTGGATAGTTTTTGAGTATTGTGTCTGAGCTGATTATAACTTATCTTATGAAGGGAGATTTATTTCATCCCTAGAATCTACCCACTCTTCATTCCCTGCTGATGTTAATGGCACCCATCATTGTTTCTGTCATATCATTATTTTCTTCCTGCACTTTGCCTGTTTTAATACAGTACATCAACCAGAATGTCCTTCATTACACACAGAATGTTAGTGTTTGGATTACTGGTGACTTTAGAGTAACTTTAAAGGGTTTACTCCCAGTTACTAAGGAAGAGAATGTTACTAACATACTGGTAATGATTTATCTCTCCCCCTCTAATCCTGCTGTGTTTTGCCAATGTCCATTTTTTTCTTTGTTGAGGGCATGGGAATAAAACACCTCTAGTTTAAAGAGGATGCAGGGACACCTCATCCTAGACAAATGGATAGAGCAGTGAATATCCAAGGATAGGAAGACTGGCCTTCCTCCTCTAACAACCCTCTAAACCACAGGTGTCAAACTCATTCCACGGAGGGCCGGGTGTCTGCAGGTTTTCATTCCTCTGTTGCACTTGACTGATGAATTAAGGTCACAACTCCCCACACCTGGTCGTCTTAATTGAAAGGAAAAGCCAAAACCTGAAGGCTCTAGGCCCATCATGGAATGAGTTTGACACCCCTGCTCTAGTTCCTCATCATACACATACAGTAGGGTCCAAAATGATTAACTCCCTTGATAAAGATGAGCAAAAATGACAGTATAAAATAAATAACTTAAATACTAAGCTATATTGTATGCTCACAAATATTTGGAAATGTGATTATTTTATACTCAAAGAGATTTTGTTTAACAAGTAATCACATTTTTTCGAAATAATATAGGGGTAAAAATGATTGACACCCCTGTTTTAAATACCTTTCAATACCTCACCTTGCGAGGATAACAGTACTGAGCCTTTTGGAGAACACATTGGGATGGATCTGGACTATTCCTCCATACAGAGTCTTTCTAGGTCCTTGATATCTTTTGTCTGTGCTTATGGACCATCCTCTTAAAATCAAACCACGTGTTTTTAATGGGTTTCAAGTCCAGAGACTGAGATTCCCATTGTAACATTTAGATTTTGTGACCATTTAAACATTTCTTTGTGGATTTTGATGTGTGTATTGTGGTTATTGTCTTGCTGGAAGATCCACTTGAGGCCAAATGTCAGCCTCCTGTGAGAAGCTTGGTAGAGTTCATGATGCCGTTGACCTTAGCAAGAACCCCAGGACCAGTGGAACCAAAATCGCCCCATAACATTAAAGATCCACCACCATTTACAGTAGGTATATTGGGTTCTTCTCTGTTTATGCATTCTCATTTCAATGCCAAACCCACCACTGGTGTGTGTGGCTGAAGAGCTGTGTTTTCACCTCATCTGACCAACACACCGTTTCCAATCTGTGCCAATGCATTTTAGCAAACTTCAGGCATTTAGATTTGTTGGATGACATGAAAATGATGCTCTTTGGCCACGAAATCAGAATACAGGAGCAGACAATAACCACAGACCTACTGTAAAATATGGTGGAGGATCTTTGATGTTATGGGGCTATTTGCTTTCACTGGTCCTGGGGCCCTTGTCTGTTATTTTTATAGCATACAATATAGCTCAGTATTTAAATTATTTATTTTATACAGTCATTATTGCTCATCTTTATTAAGGGTGTCAATTATTTCGGTCCCACTGTATCTCTCTCTCTCTCTCTGACACAGACACAGACACAGTCACAGATACACACACACACACACACACACACACACACACACACACACACACACACACACACACACACACACACACACACACACACACACACACACTGGCACACACACACACACACACACTCCTCTAGGAGGGCTGCAGCACTGAGGTAATAGCAGCTACACATCGAACAGAGGGAAAACATATATCTCCATTATTCTCTGAATCCTCTAAGGATTTCCCCCTACATTCCTGGTCTGGCTGGTCTTCCACACTCCTAAAGGCTTTTTTTAATCACCCCTCTTTCTACTTCTTCTCCAGTCCCTCCTTCATCCAATCACTCCCTCTATCTCCAGAGAGAGCGCCTATCTGCCCTCTGAAGAAATAAGTAAATAAACACACTTGCCCTGACTGTGATAAAAAAACAGGGGGGAAAACCCAAAGAAAATACATATTTTCCCCCTTTGAACTAAACCCCCACTGGTCTCTTATCAGTCTGGCGATCCTCTCCTTCTCCTGCAACATCACTTTGTTCCTCCCCATCCACATGTCCACTTTGTTTTTTGAACCTGGTGTTCTGTTCTTCATCAGGAGGGCCAGTCCCCTTTCCTTCTCAACCTTTAAAGCAACCATGTCTTATATGACCCAGCCACTGCCCCTACTTTCTACACAGCTCTCTGTTCATTTGTTTAGTTCTGTTGTGTCTTGGGGTCTGTATGCTGTAGCACCATGGGAATGTGTGTGTCTTATCTTTGTGCAGTCAGTGTGTTCACTCCCCATCATCTAGATCTCACTCATTATCAGATAGGAATGTACAGATCTGTCTTATGTAAGAAGCTAGCCCAGAAAAAATGTATGCATGTTCCGAACATGTATAGCAAGTATAAAATACACGTTCTGTATCGGTTTATCTTGCAATGGAGAGACAGTACAAAACCTTTTGACAGTTTATTAGATGTGGATGTCGATAATGGCAGCCCCCCGCACCTCTCTGATTCAGAGGGTTTGGGTTAAATGCGGAATGCATATTTCAGTTGAATGCATTCAATTGTACAATTGACTAGGTATCCCCCTTTCTCTTTCCATCTTATTACCATCTCACAATATTACAAATACATTATTTGAAATGCTTACATTTACCAACATTTAGGTTCAGAATGTTCCACTCTGTTTGTTCTCTTGTGTTTAGTGGTTGTACTAACTGCAGCAGAAGGTAGTAGCTAGTGGTTGTAGTAACTGTAGCAGAAGGTAGTGGTTAGTGGTTGTAGTGACTACAGCAGAAGGTAGTAGCTAGTGGTTGTAGTAACTGCAGCAGAAGGTAGTAGCTAGTGGTTGTAGTAACTGTAGCAGAAGGTAGTGGTTAGTGTTTGTAGTGACTGCAGCAGAATGTAGTGGTTAGTGGTTGTAGTGGTCGAACCGCCCTTGCTGTCTCTGCCTGGCCGGTTCCCCTCTCTCCACTGGGATTCTCTGCCTCTAACCCTATTACAGGGGCTGAGTCACTGGCTTACTGGTGCTCTTTCATGCCGTCCCTAGGAGGGGTGCGTCACTTGAGTGGGTTGAGTTACTGACGTGATCTTCCTGTCTGGGTTGGCGCCCCCCTTGGTTTGTGCTGTGGTGGAGATCTTTGTGGGCTATACTCGGCCTTGTCTCAGGATGGTAAGTTGGTGGTTGAAGATATCCCTCTAGTGGTGTGGGGGCTGTGCTTTGGCAAAGTGGGTGGGGTTATATCCTTCCTGTTTGGCCCTGTCCGGGGGTATCATCGGATGGGGCCACAGTGTCTCCTGACCCCTCCTGTCTCAGCCTCCAGTATTTATGCTGCAGTAGTTTATGTGTCGGGGGGCTAGGGTCAGTTGGTTATATCTGGAGTACTTCTCCTGTCTTATCCGGTGTCCTGTGTGAATTTAAGTATGCTCTCTCTAATTCTCTCCTTCTCTCTTTCTTTCTCTCTCTCGGAGGACCTGAGCCCTAGGACCATGCGTCAGGACTACCGGGCATGATGACTCCTTGCTGTCCCCAGTCCACCTGGCCTTGCTGCTGTTCCAGTTTCAACTGTTCTGCCTGCGGCTATGGAACCCTGACCTGTCCACCGGACGTGCTACCTGTCCCAGACCTGCTGTTTTCAACTCTCTAGAGACCGCAGGAGCGGTAGAGATACTCTTAATGATCGGCTATGAAAAGCCAACTGAGATTTACTCCTGATTATTATTTGACCATGCTGGTCATTTATGTACATTTGAACATCTTGGCCATGTTCTGTTATAATCTCCACCCGGCACAGCCAGAAGAGGACTGGCCACCCCTCATAGCCTGGTTCCTCTCTAGGTTTCTTCCTAGGTTTTGGCCTTTCTAGGGAGTTTTTCCTAGCCGCCGTGCTTCTACACCTGCATTGCTTGCTGTTTGGGGTTTTAGGCTGGGTTTCTGTACAGTACTTCGAGATATTAGCTGATGTACGAAGGGCTATATAAAATAAACTTGATTTGATTTGATTTGATTTGTAGTGACTGCAGCAGAAGCTAGTGGTTAGTGGTTGTAGTGACTGCAGCAGAAGGCAGTGGTCAGTGGTTGTAGTGACTGCAGCAGAAGGTTGTGGTCAGTGGTTGTAGTGACTGCAGCAGAAGGTAGTGGTTAGCGGTTGTAGTGACTACTGCAGAAGGTAGTGGTTCGTGGTTGTAGTGACTACTGCAGAAGGTAGTGGTTCGTGGTTGTAGTGACTACAGCAGAAGGTAGTGGTTAGCGGTTGTAGTGACTACAGCAGAAGGTAGTGGTTAGTGGTTGTAGTGACTACTGCAGAAGGTAGTGGTCAGTGGTTGTAGTGACTACAGCAGAAGGTAGTGGTTAGCGGTTGTAGTGACTACTGCAGAAGGTAGTGGTTAGCGGTTGTAGTGACTACAGCAGAAGGTAGTGGTTAGTGGTTGTAGTGACTACAGCAGAAGGTAGTGGTTAGTGGTTGTAGTGACTGCAGCAGAAGGTTGTGGTCAGTGGTTGTAGTGACTGCAGCAGAAGGTAGTGGTTAGCGGTTGTAGTGACTACAGCAGAAGGTAGTGGTTAGTGGTTGTAGTGACTACAGCAGAAGGTAGTGGTTAGTGGTTGTAGTGACTACAGCAGAAGGTAGTGGTTAGTGGTTGTAGTGACTGCAGCAGGAGGTAGTGGTTAGTGGTTGTAGTGACTTCAGCAGAAGGTAGTGGTTCGTGGTTGTAGTGACTACAGCAGAAGGTAGTGGTTAGTGGTTATAGTGACTACAGCAGAAGGTAGTGGTTAGCGGTTGTAGTGACTACAGCAGAAGGTAGTGGTTAGTGGTTATAGTGACTACAGCAGAAGGTAGTGGTTAGCGGTTGTAGTGACTGCAGCAGAAGGTTGTGGTTAGTGGTTGTAGTGACTACAGCAGAAGGTAGTGGTTGTAGTAACTGCAGCAGAAGATAGTAGCTAGTGGTTGTAGTGTCTGCAGCAGAAGGTAGTGGTTAGTGGTTGTAGTGACTGCAGAAGAAGGTAGTGGTTACTGGTTGTAGTGACTGCAGCAGAAGGTAGCTGGTGGTTGTAGTAACTGCAGCAGAAGGCAGTGGTTAGTGGTTGTAGTGACTACAGCAGAAGGTAGTGGTTCGTGGTTGTAGTGACTACAGCAGAAGGTAGTGGTTAGTGGTTGTAGTGACTACAGCAGAAGGTAGCTGGTGGTTGTAGTAACTGCAGCAGAAGGTAGTGGTTAGTGGTTGTAGTGACTACAGCAGAAGGTAGTGGTTAGTGGTTGTAGTGACTACAGCAGAAGGTAGCTGGTGGTTGTAGTAACTACAGCAGAAGGTAGTGGTTCGTGGTTGTAGTGACTACAGCAGAAGGTAGTGGTTAGCGGTTGTAGTGACTGCAGCAGAAGGTAGTGGTTAGTGGTTGTAGTGACTACAGCAGAAGGTAGCTGGTGGTTGTAGTAACTGCAGCAGAAGGTAGTGGTTAGTGGTTGTAGTGACTGCAGCAGAAGGTTGTGGTTAGTGGTTGTAGTGACTACAGTAGAAGGTAGTGGTTGTAGTAACTGCAGCAGAAGATAGTAGCTAGTGGTTGTAGTGACTGCAGCAGAAGGTAGTGGTTAGTGGTTGTAGTGACTGCAGAAGAAGGTAGTGGTTACTGGTTGTAGTGACTGCAGCAGAAGGTAGCTGGTGGTTGTAGTAACTGCAGCAGGAGGTAGTGGTTAGTGGTTGTAGTGACTACAGCAGAAGGTAGTGGTTAGTGGTTGTAGTGACTGCGGCAGAATGTAGTGGTTAGCGGTTGTAGTAACTGCAGCAGGAGGTAGTGGTTAGTGGTTGTAGTGACTGCAGCAGAAGGTAGTGGCTAGTGGTTGTAGTGACTGCAGAAGAAGGTAGTGGTTACTGGTTGTAGTGACTGCAGCAGAAGGTAGCTGGTGGTTGTAGTGACTGCAGCAGAAGGAAGTGGTTAGTGGTTGTAGTGACTACAGCAGAAGGTAGTGGTTAGTGGTTGTAGTAACTGCAGCAGAAGGTAGTGGTTAGTGGTTGTAGTGACTGCAGCAGAAGGTAGCTGGTGGTTGTAGTAACTGCAGCAGAATGTAGTGGTTAGCGGTTGTAGTAACTGCAGCAGATGGTAGTGGTTAGTGGTTGTAGTGACTGCAACAGAAGGTAGTGGCTAGTGGTTGTAGTGACTACAGCAGAAGGTAGTGGTTAACGGTTGTAGTGACTGCAGCAGAAGGTAGTGGTTAGTGGTTGTAGTGACTACAGCAGAAGGTAGCTGGTGGTTGTAGTAACTGCAGCAGAAGGTAGTGGTTAGTGGTTGTAGTGACTACAGCAGAAGGTAGCTGGTGGTTGTAGTAACTGCAGCAGAAGGTAGTGGTTAGTGGTTGTAGTGACTACAGCAGAAGGTAGCTGGTGGTTGTAGTAACTGCAGCAGAAGGTAGTGGTTAGTGGTTGTAGTGACTGCAGCAGAAGGTTGTGGTTAACGGTTGTAGTGACTGCAGCAGAAGGTTGTGGTTAGTGGTTGTAGTGACTGCAGCAGGAGGTAGTGGTTGTAGTAACTGCAGCAGAAGGTAGTGGTTAGGGGTTGTAGTGACTGCAAGAGTTTTGGCAACTCTCACCCGTCTCCTTATCTATTCAGATAAACACTTTCTCCCCCTCTCTCCTCCCTTCCCTCTCTTCCCTCCCTACCCCCTCGCTCCCCCTTCTCTCCCCTCCCTACCCCCTCGCTCCCCCCTTCCCTCCCCTCCCTACCCCTTCGCTCCCCACTGGGTCCAAGGGTTATCAGTGTAATCCCTCCTGTGTCCCCGCCCTTTCCAAATACCATCACCAACGTCTAACACTCCCCAGCTGCCTCTCTGTACCCACCAGCACCACAGCAGCCCACAGACACACACCCAGCAGAGAGGAGACAGATAGGAAACAGAGGGGAGACAGACAGGAGACAGACAGGAGACAGAGGGGAGACTCAGTGACTAACCAAACTGGAATGAAAGTGAGGAAACAGCACGGCAGGAAAGGAAGAGTCAGAGCCAAGCAGAAAAGCAATATTTGCCTTAACTGTGCAGAGCGTAGAATTTAACACAAAGCAAAGGGGAAAGAGAGTGACACCGACTGAGACCTTTGCAGACACAAAGCATCTGCTGAATACCTGGAGTTTCAGAAACAACAGGATATATCAGAGAATGACAAAGGTCTAAACTCTCATCATCAGGGTATAAACCTCCACCTGGTCAATGTCATCAGTCTGACCTCAGGATCTGGATGTTCATGTCGTGGAGACCTACCTCTTCTTCTCTCGACGCGCATTCTCAGAGAAGGAAGACAGGTTAAAGAATAGAGTGTATTCACATCTTCTCTTACTGCTACTGTGAGAGGCGAGCGACAGAGAGACAAATCCTCAGAACTGCTCCACCAATCACACAGTGAGTAAACACATCTCATTGTAATCATTATGGGAATCCAGGGATGGAGGGACATGGAAACTCAAACTAAACATCCTAACAAAGATCATAGTCAACTTTTTTCCAGCTCATAGGGTTTATGCTTCTAGAGCATGTTCAATTGAAGTTTGGGTGTGATGAGAAGTTTAGCATTTTGTATTGTATTACCAAGACCGTTTAATAATCTTTTGGTCTCCTGAGTGGCGCAGCAGTCTAAGGCACGGCACCTCAGTGCTAGAGGCATCACTACAGACCCTGGTTCAATTCCAGGCTGTAGCACAACAGGTTGTGATTGGGAGTCCCATAGGGCGGCGCACAATTGGCCCAGCGTCGTCTGAGTTAGGGTTTGGCCGGGGTAGGCCATCATTGTTAATAAGAATTTGTTGTTAACTGACTTGCCTAATTAAATAAATAAAATTAAAATACTTTATTGGAAGGTTTTTAATCCACCCCCTTCTTTGCTTGGTTCATATGAAGACTGAATGGAAAAGTAACTATTTCAATCCATGAACCCTTTTTCCCATGATGTTCTATGAGAGGTTATACATGCTGGTCATACCTGCACATGCTACCTTCATCTTAATACCAACAGTTATAGTATCAGATGTGATCTGAGGACATGTGAATATGACACATTGTGCCTGAGGTCCCACCCCACTGCTAAAGTCAACTGAACATTGATGAAAGTTTGGTGAAATAAATTAAATAACCCATTACAATGATCAGTTTTCAGTTAAAATCCAATCAACAAAAGGTTGTTGACGTTTAAAATTAGTGGAAGAAGGTTTCTTAGAATGGGGTTTTGAAGAGGGTGGGGTTGGGGGGGGATCTCATTGTTCTGGGTCTTTAGTCATCCAGGAGACTGGGGGTGGGGCCAAGGGAAGTCCATTTCCTCCCGCCCAGAGTTATGTAGTTATCTGTGTTTACTGTCTGCACCTCTCACCACTGTACTTTAGGAAACTTAGCTACCCTCACTTTAATGCAATGACATTCATAGGCTTTTTTTCAATCTACTATTGAAATAGGGGCATGCCAAACAGATTCCTGTGTGTAAAGGGGATCCATTATCAGCCTCCCCATCTATCTACAGTCGTGGCCAAAAGTTTTGAGAATGACACAAATATTAATTTTCACAAAGTTTGCTGCTTCAGTGTCTTTAGATATTTTTGTCAGATGTTACTATGGAATTCTGAAGTATAATTACAAGCATTTCATAAGTGTCAAAGGCTTTTATTGACAATTACATGAAGTTGATGCAAAGAGTCAAAATTTGCAGTGTTGACACTTCTTTTTCAAGACCTCTGCAATCCGCCCTGGCATGCTATCAATTAACTTCTGGGCCACATCCTGACTGATGGCAGCCCATTCTTGCATAATCAATGCTTGGAGTTTGTCAGAATTTGTGGGTTTTTGTTTGTCCGCTCGCCTCTTGAGGATTGACCACTAGTTCTCAATGGGATTAAGGTCTGGGGAGTTTCCTGGCCATGGACCCAAAATATCAATGTTTTGTTCCCCGAGCCACTTAGTTATCACTTTTGCCTTATGGCAAGGTGCTCCATCATGCTGGAAAAGGCATTGTTCGTCACCAAACTGTTCCTGGGTGGTTGGAAGAAGTTGCTCACGGAGGATGTGTTGGTACCATTCTTTATTTGTGGCTGTGTTCTTAGGCAAAATTGTGAGTGAGCCCACTCCCTTGGCTGAGAAGCAACCCCACACATGAATGGTTTCAGGATGCTTTACTGTTGGCATGACACAGGACTGATGGTAGAGCTCACCTTGTCTTCTCCTGACAAGCTTTTTTCCCGGATGCCCCAAACAATTGGAAAGGGGATTCATCAGAGAAAATGACTTTACCCCAGTCCTCAGCAGTCCAACCCCTGTACCTTTTGCAGAATATCCGTTTTTCTGATGTTTTTCATGGAGAGAAGTGACTTCTTTGCTGCCCTTCTTGACACCAGGCCATCCTCCACAAGTCTTCGCCTCACTGTGCGTGCAGATGCACTCACACCTGCCTGCTGCCATTCCTGAGCAAGCTCTGTACTGGTGGTGCCCCGATCCCGCAGCTGAATCAACTTTAGGAGACGGTCCTGGCGCTTGCTGGACTTTCTTGGGCGCCCTGAAGCCTTCTTCACAACAATTGAACTGCTCTCCTTGAAGTTCTTAATGATCCGATAAATGGTTGATTTAGGTGCAATCTTACTGGCAGCAATATCCTTGCCTGTGAAGCCCTTTTTGTGCAAAGCAATGATGACGGCACGTGTTTCCTTGCAGGTAACCATGGTTGACAGAGGAAGAACAATGATTCCAAGCACCACCCTCCTTTTGAAGCTTCCAGTCTGTTATTTGAACTCATTCAGCATGACAGAGTGATCTCCAACCTTGTCCTTGTCAACACTCACACCTGTGTTAACGAGAGAATCACTGACATGATGTCTGCTGGTCCTTTTGTGGCAGGGCTGAAATGCAGTGGAAATGTTTTTGGGGGATTCAGTTCATTTGCATGGCAAAGAGGGACTTTGAAATTAATTGCAATTCATCTGATCACTCTTCATAACATTCTGGAGTATATGCAAATTTCCATCATACAAACTGAGGCAGCAGACTTTGTGAAAATTAATATTTGTGTCACTCTCAAAACTTTTGGCCACAACTGTACAGTGCCTTCAGAAAGTATTCATACCCTTTGACTTTTTCCACATTTTGTTGTGTTACAGCCTGAATTTAAAATTGATTCAATGGCCTACACACAATACCCCATAATGTCAAAGTGGAATTGTGTTTTTAAACATTTTTACAAATGAATTAAAAATGTAAAGCTGAAATGTCTTGAGTCAATAAGTGTTCATCCCCTTTGTTATGGCAAGCCTAAATTAGTTCAGGAGTAAAAATGTGCTTAAC
The DNA here is from genome assembly GCF_016432855.1 of Salvelinus namaycush. Taxonomy (NCBI): domain Eukaryota; kingdom Metazoa; phylum Chordata; class Actinopteri; order Salmoniformes; family Salmonidae; genus Salvelinus; species Salvelinus namaycush. Next base: position 27,726,050 of record NC_052332.1, read on the forward strand.
AAGTCATATACAAAGTTGCATGGACTCACTCTGTGTGCAATAATAGTGTTTAACATGATTTTTGAATGACCTCCTCATCTCTGTACCCCACACATTTAATTATCTGTAAGGTCCCTCAGTTGAACACTGAATTTCAAACACAGATTCAACCACAAAGACCAGGGAGGTTTTCCAATGCCTCACAAAGAAGGGCACCTATTGGTAGATGGGTTTAAAAAAAGCAGACATTGAATATCCGTTTGAGCATGATGAAGTTATTAATTAAACTTTGGATGGTGTATCAATACACCCAGTCACTACAAAGATACAGGTGGCCTACCTAACTCAGTTGCCGGAGAGGATGGAAACCTCTCAACGATTTCACCATGACGTCAATGTTGACTTTAAAACAGTTGCAGAGTTTAATGGCTGTGATAGGAAAAAACTCAGGATGGATCAACAACATTGTAGTTACTCCACAATACTAACCTAATTGACAGAGTGAAAAGAAGGAAGCCTGTACAGAATAAAACATGCATCCTGTTTGCAATAAGGCATTAAAGTAAAACTGCAAAAAAATGTGGCAAAGAAAGGAACTTTATGCCCTGAATACCCTGTTGGATTTGCCCTAAACATAACACATCACTGAGTACTTTGCCCCCACCCAGACCACGGGTCTGGCCATGGAGCCAGGTAGAACGCCATGCCCGGATTGGGCATCGGCGCAGAGAAGGGCCCCGACCATGGAGCTGGGTTGTACGCCGCACCCGGACTGGGCACCGGCGCCGAAGAAGGCTCCGGCCATGGAGCTGAGTTGACCACCGTGCCTGGACTGGGCACCGGCGCAGAGGAAGACTCCGGCCTTGGAGCGGGACTGGACGCCGTGCCTGGACTGGACATCGGCGCAGAGGAAGGCTCCTGCCATGGAGTGGGACTGGACGCTGTGCCTGGACTGGGCATCGTTGCAGAGGTAGGCTCCTGCCCTGGAGCTGGAGATTCCGGACCGCTGACCGTCGCAGGAGGTTCCGGACCGTGGACCGTCGCAGGAGGTTCCGGACCGTGGACCGTCGTTGGGGGTTCCGGACTGTGAAACGTCGCCGGAAGTGCTGAACTGTGAACCGTCGCCGGAAGCTTTGGACTGGGAATCGTCGCCGGAAGCTCTGGACTGGGGACCGTCACCGGAAGCTCTGGACTGGAAACTGACGCCGGAAGCTCTGGACTGGGAACCGTCGCCGGAAGCTCTGGACTGGGAACTGTCGCCGGAAACTCTGGACTGGGAACCGTCGCCGGAAGCTCTGGACTGGGAACTGTCGCCGGAAGCTCTGGACTGGGGATCGTCGCAGGAAGCCTGGTGTGTGGGGCCGGCACTGGTGGTACTGGACTGGTGACATGCACCTCAGGGCGAGCGCGAGGAGCAGGCACAGGACGTACCGGACTGGGGAGGCGCACTGGAGGCCTGATGCGTGGGGCCGGTACAGGTGGCACCGGACTGGTGACACGCACTTCAGGGCGAGTGCGGAGAGCAGGCACAGGACATACCTGACTGGGAAGGCGCACTTGAGGGAGAGTGCGAGGAGCAGGCACAGGACGTACCGGACTGGGGACACGCACTTCAGGGAGAGTGCGAGGAGGAGGCACAGGACGTACTGGGCTGTGGAGGCACACTGAAGACCTGGTGCGTAGAACCGGCAGAGATGGTGCCGGAACGATGACACACTCCGCACGGTGAGTGCGGGGAGCTAACACAGGACGTACTGGGCTGTGGAGGTGCACTGGAGACCTGGTGCGTAGAACCGGCACAAATTGTACCGGAACAATGACACACTTCGCACAGCGAGTGCGGGGAACTGGCACAGGACGTACTGGGCTGTGTATGCGCACTGGAGACCTGGTGCGTAGAACCAGCACAAGTTGTACCGGAACGGTGACACACACTTCAGGGCGAGTGCGTGGAGGAGACACAGGACGTACCGGACTGGGGAGGCGCACTGGAGGCCAGATGCGTGAAACTGGTGCAGATGACACCGGACTGGTGTCACACTCCTCAGCACGCCCGCTCTGCAGCACTCTCATCGCCACCACCTCTCTCCGGAATCTTTCGTCGAGTTCCTCCTTCGACTCCCTGACGGTCTCTGGCTCATTCCTCGGCTGCACCGACCACCCCGTGTGCCCCCTCCCCCCAAAAAATTGGGCTGTCTTTTGGGCTTATTCTGTGGCCGCGAACCCCGGCATTGTCGCTGTCCTCCCTTCTCTCCCTGCGTCTGCTTCCATGGAAAGCTTTTGTCTCCAGCCATAATTTCCTCCCAAGTCCAGGATGTCTTCTCCTCCTTTATCTCCTCCCAAGCCTCCTTCCCGGGCACGCTGCTTGGTCCTGTTGTGGTGGGATCTTCTGTCACGATCGTCGTGTTAATCATACTCGGACCAAGGCGGAGCGTACGTAGAGTTCCACATGTTTATTATTTGAAACTAACAAACACAATAAAGAGCAACGAAATGTGACGTTCTGTAGAGCTCACAGGCATCAACACGAAAAAAAGATCCCACAAAAACCAGTGGGGTATAAACAGCTGCCTCTGATTGGGAACCATACCAGGCCAACATAGAAATAAATGCACTAGATCACCCACCCTAGTCACACCCCGACCTAACCAAAATAGAGAATAAAAAGTCTCTCTATGGTCAGGGCGTGACAATCATTGACAAAAGATGACAATTAAATCCATTTGAATCCCACTTTGTAAAACAACAAAATGTGGAAAAAGTCAAGGGGTGTGAGTTCTTTCTGAAGGCACTGTAACTGCAAGCCCTATAAGGCTCCCGAACAGAAGAGCAGTAACAGGCCTGCGCTATACCACTTGGCCCATTATTAACTGCACTACCACTAGTAATGATGATTATGAAATTGTATGACAGACACATAAATTACTGAATTAATAACACTAATCATTTTGTTTCCCGAAGGCCTAGGGAGGATGAGTCTGCCGAGGAACCAGACCCTGGAGAACGGCATCACCAAGCTGCATCACATTAACAATGGGGAACCTCTGTCTTCACTGCAGTTCCACCTCCAGCACACAGGCTCTGTGACCTCTGTGCCAGGGTCGCCAACGGGGGGGTCAGGGGTGGTGGTGCCACCCCCGTACTCAGTAGCGGGCAGCGTGGCGGGGGCTACGGACGCCACTCTGGAGCTGAGAGGCTCTCTGGACTGCTGGGCGTGCTCAGTACTGGTGACGACTCAGAACCTGATCATTGCCCTGGTCAACAGTACGCTGGTCAGTATTGTGTTCGGCACCATCATGACCCCAGCGCTGGTCATGGTCGTGTTTGGCTTCCTATGTCACTCTACGGTAAGACTGACATCCAGGAAGAAAGTCTGTGTGTATCAGAAAAAGATAGAGACAGAGAGGGGAGAGTCAGAGACATACAGGGAGAGAGAGCATGAGTCCTGACCTGAGCATTGCTGTGTAACACATGATAAGTAGTTTTAAAATGTGTGTGTGTGTGTGTGTGTGTGTGTGTGTGTGTGTGTGTGTGTGTGTGTGTGTGTGTGTGTGTGTGTGTGTGTGTGTGTGTGTGTGTGTGTGTGTGTGTGTGTGTGTGTGTGTGTGTGTGTGTGTGTTTGTGTTGGTTGCACACCATTAACCATTTCTCCTCCCTCTCCTCCCTGTCGTCCCCAGGTGCAACCCAATGGCACGTCCCTGTACTGTTCAGACCTGCTGGATGACGGTGGCTGTGTGGCCCTGCTGGTGGTGGGCTTCATCCTGGTCACCCCTCTCCTGGTCCTGGCTCTGGCTGCTTACTGCCGCCTGGCCCGCCACCTCCAACTGGGCCTCTGTTTCATCCCCTACAGCAGGGCCGTCTACAAGAACCTGCCTGCCTCGCGCCAACGTGGAGGAGGCTGCTGTGGCCAGCAGGGGGCCTCAGAGGGGGAGGGCAAAGGCAGTGTGTGGGTGTGAGGGGAGGGATATGTTGACCCTAACCACTGATGCAGAGTCAGATAACATTTTCTTGCCTCTTAAGGTTAAGGTTAGGATTGGGGATCAAGTAATCTGATCCTAGATCTGTAGATAGAGGCAACTTCTACCTTGAGCAGGGAGGGAAGGAATGTGAAGGAAGGGAGAAAACAGGGCATGAGGGTAGTAGGGAAAGTTGAGGTGTGGACTCGTGGAGATGATGTTTATGGACACAGTTATAATATGCCTATGAGTCTTTTGGTGGGGGTGGTGTGGAGGTGGATCTTACAATACACTGGTTTGTAGATTGCAGAGAGCAAAGGTGAAGCTGTAAAAACACAAGTATGCTACATGAAGTACTATCAAATACCACTGTAACTACACTGCAATTATTTGTTATTATGTTTGTTTTTTATGTTGAATTATCCTGTACTATTATTAAATTATGTTTGTTTAGAATAAAATATTTCCATTATATCAGAAAAGGTGTTTTGTCTTATAGAAATAACTACAAGTGAATCAGTTTCTGTCTGGCATGAAATGACAACATCTCCCTCTAGTGGAGCACGAGATTCCAACTGCCATTACATCACCTCACAAACAATGTGGGTTACCAAGGCTACTATCTCTGATGCCATATGGCAGCTGTCAAATGTTGACTCTTTCATCAAAGTTTTAATGACATATTAATTCCAAGTAAGAACATCATAGAAATATGTTATACAGAATCAAAACACTTTTATAGCATCACTTCACTCAGTAACTGGAAGGCTTTGTGTCACGACTTCTGCCGAAGTCGTTGCCTCTCCTTGTTCGGGCGGTGCTCGGCGGTCGACGTCACCGGTCTTCTAGCCATCATCGATCCATTTTTCATTTTCCATTGGTTTTGTCTTGTCTTCCCACACACCTGTTTTCAATCCCATCCATTACCTGTTGTGTATTTAACCCTCTGTTTCCCCTCATGTCTTTGTCAGAGATTGTTGTCAGTGTAGTGTTTATTTTGTATAGGTGCGCGTCGGGTCTTCGTACCCATATTTGTTTATTATTCATTTTCTTATGAGTGTTATAGAGCATGTTACTTGGACATTTATTAAAAGACTCCATTTTACACTCCGTTTGACTCTCCTGCGCCTGACTTCCCTGCCACCTATACACACGTCTCTGACACTTTGCTTGTATTCACTTGTCTTGCTTGAATAGAATGATGACATTCTTAGAAAACTGTTGATAACCTATAATCATATTTTGTGGATAACAAAAACAGTTGTCATAAAGTAATAAATACATGAGTAACTTGCTAATTAAAACATTTAAAGTAAGATAAAACAATCTACTTCTGTCATGTTTATAGTCATGACCTGTGAATAAGCAGCTGTTGTAATGTAATTGTGAATATTTTGAATATATTCCAGGCATCCTAACTGCCCATTATAGCAATAGAATAGTATTGAATGGAAAATCCAAAACAGATTTTTTTTTATTAAAGCAATGTCAGTTTCATATAAACTACAAAACAACTTATTTTCTCCCTGCCCGCTGTTGTGCTCTAAGTCAGCTGTTTGAAAATCAAAACAAATATTTACGCTACTGAAAGTTCACTGCTCAAGGTCACAAAAAGTCAGTGTTCTGCCCATCAGTCAAATTAGGTTGGACTGGGTGTCAGATTAGGTAAGGCCACGTTTCAAAACTGATCAACTATGGTTGACTATTGTGTTGGTTACATCTATTGTCACCTTGTGTTGATGGTTGACAGGATAATAATAGCATACACAACCTTTAATAAAAGCAATTGATGTAATATTTTACCATGTGGAGGTACAAGATGCATAATAAAATGTTTTACATAGTGTGGGTAAACACATCATCTTGACTGACTAACATTGCATCCCTTGCCAATTGGATCACCATGTCCTTGTTTAACAGTTAATAAGGGAACAGTGTTGGGGAGTAGTGAAATACATGTATTTAAATTTTTAACTACATTTTGCAGTAGCTTGTTGTTGGTGGTAGAACTAAACTAAAATCTTGGTAGTGTTTTCAGTAGTGAATTACATGTAGTGGTGTAGCTAACTAGGACTACTGGAACTACACACTATTCTTTTTTGCTCAAATCAAAAAAAATATGGGTGAAGTAGGCAAGAATTTCGTATATCAACAATTCAAATTATTCATATAAAAATGCAAGTATTGGTATAAAAAAATACAACTATTGATATCAAATATTCAACGAATATATGTTAAATCGGCTTTCCATACACCAACACTGTAAGAGAACACAGCAACAATTCACTGGAAATCTATTAACTTCCATGCCAAGTTGCCAACACACGCATACAGTAAATGCAGGGGCGGAGTCAGAGGGCAAGGGAGGCATGTTTTGTGTTGTGGCCACACGCTGAAGGATTAGCTATTTAAAGACGCGGAGTCGACAGTGGAAAATTTCCATGCTCTTGCTGTATCAAAGGGAGAGTGACAGACGCGCAACAAGGCAGGTTGCTTATACACCATCATTTGTCAGGGGAATGAGCTCTGACTTCCTCGAGACATCAAACCGGAAGCAATTATACAATTTCTAGGAGAATTCTAAGGAAACAAACTCACTACAATATAAATTCATACCGTTTTGATCTTTGATTTCCAGGTGAGTTATAAGCACTTTTACTATTCAATAGCACCAAGACGTCCATGGCGTTTTCAATATTTAGTTTTCACATTTAGTATTGTGTTGTTATAACGTTTTGTATTGATTGGCCTATGTGAAGTCGTTGATATGGAACCCACTTTGTAGCCTCATTAGGCCAAAATTATGTCAGAATTGAGGGCACAAACTGAAATGGATGTAGGCAAACACACACGCTGTAAAAACTATTGGTCGCTAAATCCGGAGAAATGAAGGACCATGATACCCTGTTGGTCACTAAATCCGGCTAAAAGGACCACGTAAAAACGGTTGGCTCGTTTGCCCTCTCCCGCCTGAGCTGTTGGCTGTGGATGCCCTCACCCGCTATATACTTACAGTGCCTTGCAAAAGTATTAATCTCCCTTGGCGTTTTTTCTATTTTGTTGCTTTACAACCTGCAATTTGAATGGATTTCATGTAATGGATTTCACGTTTGGGATTTTATGTAATTCATGTAATAAGATCTGGTGCAACAAATTACCTTCAGAAGTCACATAATTAGTTAAATAAAGTCCACATGTGTGCAATCTAAGTGTCATATGATCTGTCACATGATCTCAGTATATATACACCTGTTCTGAAAGGCCCCAGAGTCTGCAACACCACTAAGCAAGGGGCACCACCACGTAAGCGGTACCATGAAGACCAAGGAGCTCTCCAACAGGTCAGGGACAAAGTTGTGGAGAAGTACAGATCAGGGTTCGGTTATAAAAAAATATCAGAAACTTTGAACATCCTACGGAGCACCATTAAATCCATTATTTAAAAATGGAAAGAATATGGCACCACAGCAAACCTGCCAAGTGAGGGCAGCCCACAAAAACTCACGGACCAGGCAAGGAAGTCATTAATCAGAGAGGCAACAAAGAGACCAAAGATAACCCTGAAGGAGCTGCAAAGCTCCACAGCGAAGATTGGAGTATCTTTCCATAGGACCACTTTAAGCCGTACACTCCACAGAGCTGAGCTTTACGGAAGAGTGACCAGGAAAAGCCATTGCTTAAAAAAAAAAATAAGCAAACATGTTTGGTGTTCGCCAAAAGGCATGTGGGAGACTCCCCAAACATATGGAAGAAGGTACTCTGGTCAGATTAAACTAAAATGTAGCTTTTTGGCCATTAAGGAAAACGCTATGTCTGGCGCAAACCCAACACCTCTCATCACCCCGAGAACACCACCATCCCCACAGTGAAGCATGGTGGTCGCAGGATCATGCTGTGGGATGTTTTTCATTGGCAGGGACTGGGAAACTGGTCAGAATTGAAGGAATGATGGATGGCGCTAAATACAGGGAAATTCTTGAGGGAATCCTGTTTCAGTCTTCCAGAGATTTGAGACTGGGACAGAGGTTCACCTTCCAGCAGGACAATGACCCTAAGCATACTGCTAAAGCAACACTCGAGTGGTTTAAGGGGAAACATTTAAATGTCTTGGAATGGCCTAGTCAAAGCCCACACTTCAATCCAATTGAGAATCTGTGGGATGACTTAAAGATTGCTGTACACCAGTGGAACCCATCCAACTTGAATGAGCTGGAGCAGTTTTGCCTTGAAGAATGGGCAAAAATCCCAGTGGCTAGATGTGCCAAGCTTATAGAGACATACCCCAAGAGACTGGCAGGTGTAATTGCTGCAAAAGGTGGCTCAACAAAGTATTGACTTTGGGGGTGAATAGTTATGCACGCTCAAGTTTTCTGCTTTTCTGTCTTATTTTTTGCTTGTTTCACAATAAAAAATATTTTGCATCTTCAAAGTGGTAGGCATGTTGTGTAAATCAAATGATACAAACCCCCCAAAAATCTATTTTAATTCCTGGTTGTAAGGCAACAAAATAGGAAAAATGCCAAGGGGGGTGAATACTTTCGGAAGCCACTGTATAACTGATTGGTTTGGTTCTGTCCTCTATAGTGCTGTCCAGTTAGAACATGATGTTGAGACCTATCACTGTACTTTTGATAGTCACCACCACTCACAGACACAGCTGTTTCCTTTGAAGATGTTTATATGATTCTGGTAATGTGATTTACTTGGAATCTTATTGTTGTGGTTCTATAAGACAAAGATATGCACACATGTAAACAGTATTATTTAAGGGTTATAACTATGCAATACACATATTAGTGCCTTCGGAAAGTATTCAGACCCCTTGACTTTTTCCACATTTTGTTACCTTATAGCCTTATTCTAAAATTGATTTTTTTGTATTAAATCCTCAGCAATCAACACACAATATCCTGCAATGACAAAGCGAAAACAGGTTTTTAGACATTTTTGCAAATTGATAAAAATTAAAAAAAATCTGAAATACCTTACTTACATAAGTATTCAGACCCTTTGCTATGAGACTCGAAATTGAGCACCGGTGCATCCTGTTTCCATTGATCATCCTTGAGATGTTTCTACAACTTGATTGGACTCCACCTGTGGAAAATTCAATTGATTGGACATGATTTGGAAAGGCACACTAATGTCCGTAGAGCTCCGAGACAGGATTGTGTCGAGGCACCGATCTGGGGAAGGGTACCAAAAAATGTCTGCAGCATTGAAGGTCCCCAAGAACAAGTAGCCTCCATCATTCTTAAATGGAAAAAGTTTGGAGCCACCGAGACTCTTCCTAGATCTGTCCGCCCGGCCAAACTGAGCAATCAGGGGAGAAGGGCTTTAGTCAGGGAGGTGACCGAGAACCCGATGGTCACTCTGACAGAGCTTTAGAGTTCCTCTGTGGAGATAGGAGAACATTCCAAAAAGACAACCATCTCTGCAGCACTCTGCCAATCAGGCCTTTATGGTAGAGTGGCCAGATGGAAGCCACTCCTCTGTAAAAGACACATGACACTTGGAGTTTACCAAAAGGCACCTAAAGACTCTCAGACCATGAGAAACAAGATTCTCTGGTCTGATGAAACCAAGATTGAACTCTTTGGCCTGAATGCCAAGCGTCACGTCTGGAGGAAACCTGGCACCATCCCTACAGTGAAGCATGGAGGTGGCAGCATCATGCTGTGGGGATGTTTTTCAGCGGCAGGGACTGGGAGACTAGTCAGGATTGACGCAAAGATGAACGGAGCAAAGTACAGAGAGATCCTTGATGAAAACCTGCTCCATAGCACTCAGGACCTCAGACTGGGACAAAGGTTCATCTTCCAACAGGACAACGACCCTAAGCACACAACTAAGACAATGCAGGAGTGGCTTCGGGACAAGTCTCTGAATGTCCTTGAGTGGCACAGCCAGAGCCCGGACTTGAACCCGTTCTAACATCTCTGGAGAGACCTGAAAATAGCTGTGCAGCAACGTTCCCCATCTAACCTGACAGAGCTTGAGAGGATCTGCAGAGAAAAATGGGAGAAACTCCCCAAATACAGGTGTGCCAAGCTTGTAGCGTCATACCCAAGAAGACACGAGGCTGTAATCGCTGCCAAAGGTGCTTCAACAAAGTACTGAGTAAAGGGTCTCAATACTTATGTAAATGTGATATTTCTTCTTTTTTTTTATTATAAATTAGCAGGAATTTCTAAAAACATGTTTTTGCTTTGCCATTATGGGGTATTGTGTGTAGATTTATGAGAGAAAAAACGATTTAATCCATTTTAGAATAAAGCTGTAACATAACAAAATGTGGAAAAAGTCAAGGGGTCTGAATACTTTCCGAAGGCACTGTATGTACATGAATAAATGGCAAATGGCATTATACTTATAACATGTCTATAAAGGGCCATAAAGACAGCATCAATATAAACACAAACTTAAACAGTCCCCTCTTGGAGAGAGAGAAACCAATTATTTGGATTGACAAAGGGTCAGAATTTATGGCACCCTCTCTCCAGCCTCGTGTGCAAATCTGCAACCTTATCAGTTCTGCCCTGGCGCCACAGGGTCCTAAATTATTCTGCGCATGAGCAATCTCCAAGAACTGTCTAAGATGACTCTATAAGCTCACCCATGGCAACGCAATAACACACCTTAATAAAGGCCACTATGGAAAACGCTGTGGTAGCGTGTGCATGCAAAAGACTGTTTACCAATACAACAATTAAACCACTTCTGCAAAAGTACTTGTGCAACCAATGCAATAGCACTAATAGTATGGAATAATACTACATACGATAAACAATAGGCAAAGTAGTATTGGCAACTCTGACATTAAAGAATAGTAACAGCCATACTGTAGAACATATGTCTAAACGCTATCAAAGTAACAGCAAGTAATTAGTGGTAATTACCTATTATTACACAGCATGTAAAAACCCCAATAACCCCCCTGCAACTTACATTTCGATGCACGCACAACATTTAGACATTTGTGTTACTGTGGACAACAAAAAGTCCTCAGAAACATGGGTCTTCTCCCTTCTGATGACAATAACACTGAGTGGGCGGGTGCGGAGTCCAGATGCGCATTTCCAAGCACTCTGATTGGTTGGGAATTGCAGGGCTATAATGGGTAAGTGATATCTTAGGTAGACTGAGCAGCCAAACTAACGGGACTTAAGGGAAACTGGAGGGACTGTGAGGGGAAGTTAGGTAGTGAGGAGAGGAGCAGGACGGCCTTTTTTACACATGCAATAACAGCTTAGTTGGGCATGTATGGGTCACCATGACTGGGGTTACCATGTCTGGGCTTACCATGACTGGGGTTACCATTAGAGGTCGACCGATTATGATTTTTCAACGCCGATACCGATACCGATTATTGGAGGACCAAAAAAAGACGATACCGATTAATCGGACGATTTTTTAAAACATTTTATTTGTAATAATGACAATTACAACAATACTGAATGAACACTTATTTTAACTTAATATAATACATCAATAAAATCAATTTAGCCTCAAATTAATAATTAAACATGTTCAATTTGGTTTAAATAATGCAAAAACAAAGTGTTGGAGAAGAAAGTAAAAGTGCAATATGTGCCATGTAAGAAAGCTAACGTTTAAGTTCCTTGCTCAGAACATGAGAACATATGAAACCTGGTGGTTCCTTTTAACATGAGTCTTCAATATTCCCAGGTAAGAAGTTTGAGGTTGTAGTTATTATAGGAATTATAGGACTATTTCTCTCTATATGATTTGTATTTCATATACCTTTGACTATTGGTGTAACAGTATAGCTTCCATCCCTCTCCTCGCCGCTACCTGGGCTCGAACCAGGAACACATCAACAACAGCCACCCTCGAAGCAGCGTTACCCATGCCGAGCAAGGGGAACAACTACTCCAAGTCTCAGAGCGAGTGACGTTTGAAACGCTATTAGCGCGCACCCCGCTAACTAGCTAGCCATTTCACATCGGTTACACCAGCCTAATCTCGGGAGTTGATAGGCTTGAAGTCATAAACAGCGAAGAGCTGCTGGCAAAACGCACGAAAGTGCTGTTTGAATGAACGCTTACAAGCCTGCTGGTGCCTAGCATCGCTCAATCAGACTGCTCTATCAAATCATAGACTTAATTATAACATAATAACACACAGAAATACGAGCCTTAGGTCATTAATATGGTCGAATCCGGAAACTATCATTTCGAAAACAAAACGTTTATTCTTTCAGTGAAATATGGAACCGTTCCGTATTTTAACGGATGGCATCCCTAAGTCTAAATATTGCTGTTACATTGCACAATCTTCAATGTTATGTCATAATTACGTAAAACTCTGACAAATTAGTTCGCAATGAGCCAGGCGGCCCAAACTGTTGCACATACCCTGACTCTGCGTGCAATGAACGCAAGAGAAGTCACACAATTTCACCTGGTTAATATTGCCTGCTAACCTTTCTTTTAGCTAAATATGCAGGTTTAAAAATATATACTTCTGTGTATTGATTTTAAGAAAGGCATTGATGTTTATGGTTAGGTACACGTTGGAGCAGTTAACCGAGCGTTGGACTAGTTAACCGTAAGTTTGCAAGATTGAATCCCTAAAGTTGTAAAAAAAAAAAAAAAAGATTGAATCCCTAAAATAGTAAAAAATAAAATAAATAAAAAATGTAATCGGCAAAATCGGCGTTCAAAAATACCGATATCCGATTGTTATGAAAACTTGAAATCGGCCCTAATTAATCGGCCATTCCGATTAATCGGTCGACCTCTAGTTACCATGTCTGGGTTTACCATGACTGGGGTTACCATGTCTGGGGTTACCTTTTACCTAGCAGGTGACATAGAAGTCCTATACTGTAAAGGAGACAGATCTACAGTGGGGCAAAAAAGTATTTAGTCAGCCACCAATTGTGCAAGTTCTCCCACTTAAAAAGATGAGAGAAGCCTGTAATTTTCATCATAGGTACACTTCAACTATGACAGACAAAATGAGAAAAAAAATCCAGAAAATCACATTGTAGGATTTTTAATGAATTTATTTGCAAATTATGGTGGAAAATAAGTATTTGGTCACCTACAAACAAGCAAGATTTCTGGCTCTCACAGACCTGTAACTTCTTCTTTAAGAGGCTCCTCTGTCCTCCACTCGTTACCTGTATTATTATGGCACCTGTTTGAACTTGTTATCAGTATAAAAGACACCTGTCCACAACCTCAAACAGTCACACTCCAAACTCCACTATGGCCAAGACCAAAGAGCTGTCAAAGGACACCAGAAACAAAATTGTAGACCTGCACCAGGCTGGGAAGACTGAATCTGCAATAGGTAAGCAGCTTGGTTTGAAGAAATCAACTGTGGGAGCAATTATTAGGAAATGGAAGACATACAAGACCACTGATAATCTCCCTCGATCTGGGGCTCCACGCAAGATCTCACCCCGTGGGGTCAAAATGATCACAAGAACGGTGAGCAAAAATCCCAGAACCACACGGGGGGACCTAGTGAATGACCTGCAGAGAGCTGGGACCAAAGTAACAAAGCCTACCATCAGTAACACACTACGCCGCCATGGACTCAAATCCTGCAGTGCCAGACGTGTCCCCCTGCTTAAGCCAGTACATGTCCAGGCCCGTCTGAAGTTTGCTAGAGAGCATTTGGATGATCCAGAAGAAGATTGGGAGAATGTCATATGGTCAGATGAAACCAAAATATAACTTTTTGGTAAAAACTCAACTCGTCGTGTTTGGAGGACAAAGAATGCTGAGTTGCATCCAAAGAACACCATACCTACTGTGAAGCATGGGGGTGGAAACATCATGCTTTGGGGCTGTTTTTCTGCAAAGGGACCAGGACGACTGATCCGTGTAAAGGAAAGAATGAATGGGGCCATGTATCGTGAGATTTTGAGTGAAAACCTCCTTCCATCAGCAAGGGCATTGAAGATGAAACGTGGCTGGGTCTTTCAGCATGACAATGATCCCAAACACACCGCCCGGGCAACGAAGGAGTGGCTTCGTAAGAAGCATTTCAAGGTCCTGGAGTGGCCTAGCCAGTCTCCAGATCTCAACCCCATAGAAAATCTTTGGAGGGAGTTGAAAGTCCGTGTTGCCCAGCAACAGCCCCAAAACATCACTGCTCTAGAGGAGATCTGCATGGAGGAATGGGCCAAAATACCAGCAACAGTGTGTGAAAACCTTGTGAAGACTTACAGAAAACGTTTGACCTCTGTCATTGCCAACAAAGGGTATATAACAAAGTATTGAGATAAACTTTTGTTATTGACCAAATACTTATTTTCCACCATAATTTGCAAATAAATTCATTAAAAATCCTACAATGTGATTTTCTGGATTTTTTTTTCTCATTTTGTCTGTCATAGTTGAAGTGTACCTATGATGAAAATTACAGGCCTTGAACTTGCACAATTGGTGGCTGACTAAATACTTTTTTGCCCCACTGTATAATTAGATCAGCTTGTTGGTTTGTTCTCACAATTCCCTAGAGACATGTTAAGCGTCCTGGCATTATAACAACCAGAAACACTGGCCTAAGCAGACCTGAAGCTTAGGATACAAACTAACTTTACTATTGCAAATCAACTTTCATAAGAAGATGCGTAAACTCGATATTTGCTCTGTGACATTGACTTCTTGCTGTCACAACATAGTTGCATAATGTAAACAGAAAAGTAGAATGAGACTGTATAAGTAGGCACTGGATAGATTATGTCTGTTAGATGGGACTTTTTGGGCCTGTGTCTCCAGCACAAAGCCAGACAGAGATTTGGGTCACTGATTGTGAATATGTAATTTAAAAGCTCCCTTTGATGAAGTGCCTGTTTTTAACATGCATCTATTTGGTCTTCTGTCATACCTGGAAGTAATAATCTAAATGGTTCACCGCCTCCAGGGCCCCAAACATTAAGGACAAGGAAGAAAATACCCTTTAGCTACTGTCTCTCTCTCTCTCAAACAGAAAAATGATAGTCCTACACCCAAACCACAATTACACATTTAGGGCAAGTTTGGAGTGTGTAGTTTTAGAAATGGATAATAACTCAATTTTGCTGGTGCAATTCAGAAGAGGGATGACATAGGGAGGACATTCCCTGAACAAGGCACGTCATTTATTTTGTGAGAAACAGAGCACATAATGCAATATGATTGTTCAAGTTCTTGTTCAAATCCTGCTGAGTTATGGTGTACCTAGTGTTAATGCTTCTTTTAAATAACAGAATCCTTGTTCTCTCTTTTCAGACTGGCTCCTCTAGCTGCTGCACCAATGGGTGTGAAGGTTCTCCAGTGTTTTCCCTGGTACAAGAGGTGTAAAGACAAGGGCAAGGGCAGAGAATGCCTCCCTAAAGAGGGTAGGAACACCAGCTACAGTTTTTGCTGGAGTGGGATGCTTGTTTATTTAGGTTTTTTCAGAGGCACTATTTTCAAAAAGCGGAACACTATGTTATTTGGAATGTAATGTTGGACTGAAAACCCTTTGACAGTTCATCAACATCAGTAGTAGTACAATATGGGGATGTGACTTACCAAGATAGATTAATGTCAGTATTAATGTAAAGTTAATGGGTTTTTAATGATGTCCTCTCTCCTCCCTTCCAGTTCCATCCATTGAGACAGAGCCCCAGTTTGCCCCGCCAACCTATGCCAGTGATGGTGCTGGAGGAGGAGTTGTCTACTTTTCCCACAAGGCAAGAATGGCCTACAGACATCGGATGGAGGGCAACGTTATAGACACCACCTACTGAGCCCCCAACCTCCAGCCCCTGCTGCAAAAACACCCCTCAAAGACTGTCTGCTCAGAAGCATCTTTGTCTTACAACAGACAGTATCCCAGTTCTTCAATGATCGTGTCTGGACAGAAGAATACTAAAATGATGGTAAAACATAAAATGGTCAGAAAACTGTTCTTGTTTGTATTTGTTCAGCTTAGTTCAGCTGAAGGTTTGAGATAGGTGCTTGACTAAAGATGGAGGCTGAGAAGCACTACTGAGAACTGTCTGATAGCCATTAGAACATCTTTGACAGATGGGAGAAAACACTTTTAGATAGGGGTTGAGAAACTTTGTCTACGCTATTACCTTGAAGTGCATTCTTCTTGTTTTCCTGTCGTTTTATCATTTGTCACTTTATTTATTGTTCTAGGGTCAAAGTTGTGTACGTGTGTCTGCTATACACCTAATGGTTTTGCATATTTTTTGGGGCATGTTTTGTAATGGTCCATTTTCTGTAAAATCCCATCTAGAAACTGGTGTTGTAGACTGGCCATAACTAATACACAGCTATACGATGAATGTAATAATAACCGTCAATGATTACTGACACTTTATATTCTATATGTATTGTTGCTATGAAATAATCAACAAAAGACTAATGCTACATTACTAGTAATGTGACAAGTCACTTTTTAAATAGTTTTGGATAGCTGCAAATAAATGTTTTTGCCGTTTGATTATGGAACCCTTTCTAATGTTCGGCCCATGATCTCTGTTACCCTATCACATCCTTTCAAAAGTTTTCAGAGTAAGACTGTGTATTTTGGTAACACTGGGGATGTACTTAACAAACAGGCTTTTATGGCAGACAGACTGTGAACACTGGTTAAAGATTAACACTTTAACCAGTGACTTGGCACCAAGACACGTGTTTTACATACGAGATGGCAAAGGGTTATGTAATGCATATCAGATATAACGGTAAGAAGAAAGAGAGGAGATCTTGGTTACTTCTCTGGAGAAATACTACTGTAAAACAAAAGCTACAGGTACACACTATAGGCAATGGTAATTGGCACACACGTAACATGGTATGTATCAAACCTTTAGAGATAAGCATCTATTTAGTATATTTGGTAACACTATAGTCATAACTAACATGAAGCAGGTGTCTCAGAGCCTAAGGTAGCCTGGTTGCTGTCTCTGGTACCCAGACTAGCTGTGAGGTGTCCTAATGCCTACAGATCTTAATAAACATGGAAATCAAATAACTTTCTGATCCAATTGCCTGTTTTATACATTTACCTGTTTCATCTTCATGGCAAATTATAACAGCTGTAACGAAGACGCATGGAGTCAGGAAGCAGGTGCAGTCGTTGAGGAGCATAGAGTGAATACAAAAACAGGAGTAGCGTCTGAACAAGAAAACAATAACAATACTGACTGGTGGGTAATACAACGGAGTGCTAGATAAAGGGTAGTGATGAAGTCAAGGTGTGCCTAATGATGGGGCGCAGCTGTGCCTAATGATGGTTGCCAGGTGTGTGTAATGATGGGTTGCCAGGACAGGTGGTTAGTAGACCGACGACGTAGAGCGCCAGAGCGGGAGTAGACGTGACAGTACCCCCCATGACGCACGGCTCCGGCCGCAGGACGATGCCGGCCTGGGGGACGGCCCCGAGGGCGAGGAGCGGGCCGATTTGGATGGCGAAGGTGGAAATCTCGGATGATGTTGGGATCTAGAATGTCATCCACAAGAACCCAACAGCGCTCCTCTGGACCATACCCCTCCCAGTCAACCAGGTACTGGAGCCGACCCTCACGACGTCGAGAGTCCAGGAGGGATCTGACGGCATAGGCGGGGCTTCTCTCAATGTCCAGGGGAGACGGAGGGTTGTCGTGGGAGACGGCATCAGCCAGGGAACCAGGAACTACAGGCCTGAAGAGGGAAACGTGAAAAGAGGGTGAGATCCGGTAGTTAGTGGGAAGCTGTAATCGGTATGTTACCTCATTGACCCTCCGGTGGACGGACGCCCCACTTCTGAGGCGTCCACCTCCACCACGAAGGGCAGCATAGGTGAAACGCCCCTTCAGTAGGCGGAAGGCCTCATCAGCTGCAGGACTCCACACCAAATGACAGGGGCCACCCTTGAGGAGAGAGGTGAGAGGAGAGGCGATGGAGCTGAAGTTTTTAATGAAGCGGTGGTAGAAAATCGTTGTAGTCCTTTTATGGTGGTTGGGACTGGCCATGATCTGACTGCCTCGACCTTCCTTTCCTCCATAACCACTCCCTGCGGGCTGATCCGATATCCCAAGAAGGAGACAGCGGCCTGATGGAACTGGCACTTCTCCGCTTTGACATAGAGATGGTTCTCCAGGAGGCATCACAGAACTACCCGGACGTGGGCAATGTGATCCTCCAAGGTGGCCTTGTAGATCAGGATGTCAGGGTTAGACGCGACTACGCCGAGGCATAGAGTCTGAAAGCAGGTCGATAGCACAGTTCCAGCGGCAATGAGGAGGGAGACAGGTGGCGCGGGTCTTGGACAAAAACTCCCAGAGATCCTGGTAAACATCCGGGATGTCGGTCTGGAGGGCAACCACAGGACTCTCAACCGACGTGGAACCATAAGGTAAGGGAAAGCAGGTCCTCCGTCATCTGGCTGCTCAGGCAGTAATCTCCATCCTCGACCAGGAGATGGTGGGGTATGGCGTTGTAGCCATGGGAGGCCATGAATGACTTTGTGTACGGGTGCCTCGATGAGGAGGAAGGGAAGGCTTTCTTGGTGCTGGGGTCCCACGGTGATGGTGAGTGGTGCTGGGATGTGTGTGATTGTGTGGTCAGTGGTTGATTATCCAGCGCTTGAAACGGAAAGGAGAGCGGGTAAGAGGTTATGTTCAGGGAGGAGGCAAGGGCCTGGTCAATGAAATTCCTCTCGGCACTGGAGTCCACGAGAGCTGTAGAAACAACACACGAGGAACAGCCAGCTAGTGAAATCGGTACTAAAAAGGGTTTGGCGGAAAGTGATGATGATGGAATACTCACGCCTACCCCAGGAGACGGATAATCACGAGGCCGTCCCTCTGCTCTACTGGATCCCGGGTTGGGATGTAGTGGACACCGTTGAAGCTGGTACCCCTCCTTTTTTATTTATTTTTATTTCACCTTTATTTAATCAGGTAGGCAAGTTGAGAACAAGTTCTCATTTACAATTGCGACCTGGCCAAGATAAAGCAAAGCAGTTTGACACATACAACAACACAGTTACACATGGAGTAAAACAAACATACAGTCAATAATACAGTAGAAAAATAAGTCTATATACAATGTGAGCAAATGAGGTGAGATAAGGGAGGTAAAGGCAAAAAAAGGCCATGGTGGCACAGTAAATACAATATAGCAAGTAAAACACTGGAATGGTAGATTTGCAGTGGAAGAATGTGCAAAGTAGAGATAGAAATAATGGGGTGCAAAGGAGCAAAATAAATAAATAAATACAGTAGGGGGAGAGGTAGTTGTTTGGGCTAAATTATAGATGGGCTATGTACAGGCGCAGTAATCTGTGAGCTGCTCTGACAGCTGGTGGCTGGTGGCTGGCGTTTGACAGTGATGAGTGGAGGTCGTTTGACCGCTGACCCATTACGGATGCAGCCAATGAGGCAGTGATCGCTGAGATCTTGGTTGAAAACAGCAGAGGTGTATTTAGAGGGCAAGTTGTTAGGATGATATCTATGAGGGTGCCCGTGTTTACGGCTTTGGGGTGGTACCTGGTAGGTTCATTGATAATGTGTGTGAGATTGAGGGCATCAAGCTTAGATTGTAGGATGGCTGGGGTGTTAAGCATGTTCCAGTTTAGGTCGCCTAGCAGCACGAGCTCTGAAGATAGATGGGGGGCAATCAGTTCACATATGGTGTCCAGAGCACAGCTGGGGGCAGAGGGTGGTCTATAGCAGGCGGCAACGGTGAAAGACTTGTTTTTAGAGAGGTGGATTTTTAAAAGTAGAAGTTCAAATTGTTTGGGTACAGACCTGGATAGTAGGACAGAACTCTGCAGGCTATCTTTGCAGTAGATTGCAACACCCTTTGACAGAGCCCCAGCTGTCTCCGACGGCATCGCTCAGCGGCGGAGAGGCGTGTGGCCCCTAACTCCATGGGTTCAGGCTCTGAATCAGAACGTTCAACGAAGGAGGGAGAGAGGTGATGGGGGTACCGACGCTCCCGAAGAAGGTTATCCAGGCGGATGATCATCGCGATGAGTGCGACCAAAGAGAGGGTGTTGTCTCAGCATGCCAACGTCTGGACCGCTTTACGCAATCCTCTTCTGAATAAGGTGCGGAGCGCCGGCTCATTCCATCTGCTGGATGCTGCCACTGTATGAAAGGTGAGGGCCTACTCCGCAGCAGTCTGGCCATCCTGCCGCAGTTGGAGTAGGCGCTCATCCCCCTCTCTGCCCTCCGGTGGATGATCGAAGACTCCTCTGAACAGAGCCATGAACCACTCATAGGAACCCAGCTCCTCTCCTCTCTTCCAGACGGCCGTAGCCGACTACAACGCCTGCCCGGTCTGCAGGGAAATAACCGTGGCAACCTTGGACCTCTCAGTAGTGGGGTCTCCCATCTGTTGAGTGAAATAGAGGCAGCACTGGGGGAGGAAGACACAGAATTTGGATGGAATCCCGTCATATTTGTCCGGGAGGAACAAACGGGCATCGCTGACCTGGGCAGACTGCTGAATGGGCTGAGGTACTGGCTCGCTGGGTCGACTCATGGTAGAAGATCCTCCACTCATTGTAGGTGACGGCCCTTGAGGAAGATCTAGACGTTGAGGAACACTGAGGACCTCATCCATCGCAGTCGCCGGTTGCGCCAGCTGGTTTTGGTTTTATTAGTGAAGTAGGTCTCCCTGTTCGTCGACCATCTTGGAGATGTCTCGGGTTGGCTGCTGCTTCCATTTTGTGAGACAATATTCTGTAACAAAAACGCAGGGAGTCAGGAAGCAGGTGTAGTCGGCAAGTTTAATCTGAACGAGCATAGAGTGAATACAAAACAGGAGTAGCGTCTGAACAAGAACACAGAAATACTGCCTGATGGGTAATACAACGGAGTGCTAGATAAAGGGGAAGTAATCAGGGTAGTGACAAAGTCCAGGTGTGCCTAACGATGGGGCGTAGGTATGCGTAATGATGGTTGCCAAGTGTGCGTAATGATGGGTTGCCAAGGCCTGTGGTTAGTAGACCGGCGATGTCAAGCGCTGGAGCGGGGGAGCGGGAGTAGACGTGACAACAGCAACCAGTGGTTTAAATAAACGGTCAACCCAATTGTAAATGTGAACTGTCTCAAATGTGGTTATAACAGTTATGATGTGTGCAATGTCATTACGCAGACATTATGTTAACACACATTATCATAGCATTATGTTGGCAGTCTACTGTAACTGCAGCCATGGATAATATGACTGGTCTCCTTGGTTTTTAATTCTTAAAATGTTCCGAACCAAAATCGCCCAACCAAGGATAATTTAGCTATTTGATTTTGGATTTTAGGATGCTTTAGGTATACATTTTTTGTGGATGAAACATTGAATTTGACTTACTGGTATAAGTCCATAGAAACAGAGTTTCATACATGGATAAATAGAGAGTCAAAAAATAAATCAAAAGGAAGTTTGTTTTAAAGGGTAGGTCCTATATCTGAGAGCTATAAGAAAGATAAGGAAATTATTTCTAGTTTTTTTACCCATATTTAAGCCATTTTTGGGCACTAAACTACTTCCATATACAGTATACTTCCATTCTTTTTTTAAACTGGTACCGGGATACCTTCAGACTAGTCTTGTGAGGCTTGAAGGTGTCCTAGAGCACAACCTGGTCTCATAGACCTAACATATTCGTAACACTCAAATTAGTATGATAAGGCAAAAATTAAATGAGAGTGGTTGGTCATATAACGCGAATGTCTAGCAAACCTAAGGTTGTGTGTTTGAATCTCATCACGGACAATTTTAGCTAATTAGCAACTTTGCAACTACTTACTACTTTTTAGCTACTACGCAGCTATTTAGCATGTTAGCTAACCCTTCCCCTAACACTAACCCTAACCGTAACCATTTAACTTAACTCCTAACCTTAACCCTAACCCCTAACCCTAACCCCCTAGCCTTGCTAACATTAGCCACCTAGCTAATGTTAGCAACAACAAATTCGTAATTCGTAACATATAATATGTTTTGCAAATTCTGAACATATTGTATGAAATGGATGATGGACATCCACAAATTAATACATACCATACGAAACGTAACATACAGTATCATACTAAATGGAGTGTCTCGGCTTTACGTACAGAATAATACAAAATGCTCTGAGACCAGGTTGCAGCCTAGAGCAAAACAACCAACATGTACATGTTCTTGAGAGTCTCACCTTTCCATAGAGAAAGAGTGTGCAAAGCTGTCATCAAGGCAAAGAGTGGCTACTTTGAAGAATCTCAAATATAAAATATAGTTTAATTTGTTTAACAATTTTTTAGTTACCACATGATTCCATATGTTTTATTTCATAGTTTTGATGTCTTCACTATTATTCTACAATGTAGAAAATAGTAAAAATAAAGAAAAACCCTGGAATGAGTAGATGTGAACAAACTTTTGTCTGGTAGTGTACGTGTAGGTAGAGGTAAACTACGCATAGATAACTATGCATAGATAATAAGCAGAGAGTCGCAGCAGCGTAAAAATGGGGGGGGGGGGGGGGGTAGCAATTTGCAAATAGTCTGAGTAGCCATTTGGTTAGCTGTTCAGGAGTCTTATGGCTTGGGGGTAGAAGCTGTTAAGAAGCCTTTTGTACCTAGACTTGGTGCTTCGGTACCGCCTGCCAAGTGGTAGCAGAGAGAACTATGAGTAGGGTCTATGACTAGGGTGGCTCGAGTCTTTGGCAATTTTTAGGGCCTTCCTCTGACACCGCCTGGTATAGAGGTCCTGAATGGCAGGAAGTTTGGCTCCAGTGATGTACTGGGCCATACGCACTACCCTCTGTAGTGCCTTGCGGTCGGAGGCCAAGCAGTTGCCATACCAGTCAGGATGCTCTCGATGGTGCAGCTGTAGAACTTTTTGAGGATTTGAGGACCAATGGCAAATATTTTCATTCTCCTGAGGCATTGTCGTGCCCTCTTCACTACTGTCTGGTACTACACTGCCAGGTCTCTGACCTCCTCCCTAGAGGCTGTCATCTCATCGGTGATCACTGTTGTGTTGTCTGCAAACTTAATTATGGTTTTGGAGTTGTGCTTGGCCATGCAGTCATGGTTGACCAGGGAGTACAGGAGGGGACTGAGCACGCACCCCTGAGGGGCCCCTGTGTTGAGGATCAGCATGCCAAATGTGTTGTTACCTACCCTGACCACCTGGGGGCAGCCCATCAGAAAGTCCAGGATCCAGTTGCAGAGGGAGGTGTTTAGTCCCAGGGTCCTTCGCTTAGTGATAAGCTTTGAGGGCACTATGGTGTTGAATGCTGAGCTGCAGTCAATGAATAGCATTGTCACGTAGGTGTTCATTTTGTCCAGGTGGGAAAGGGCAGTGCCGTACAGATTGCGTCATCTGTGGTTCTGTTGGTGCGGTTTGCAAATTGGAGTGGGTCTAGGGTTTCTGGGATAATGGTGTTGATGTGAGCCTTAAAGCACTTCATGACTACAGACGTGAGTGCTACGGGTCGGTAGTCATTTAGGCAGGTTACCTTGGTGTTCTTGGGCACAGGGACTATGGTGGTCTGCTTGAAACATGTTGGTATTACAAACTCGGTCAGGGAGAGGTTGAAAATATCAGTGAAGACACTTGCCAGTTGGTCAGCGCATACACTTGCCAGTTGGTCAATCTTAGTCCTGTATTGACACTTTGCTTGTTTGATGGTTCGTCAGAGGGCATAGCAGGATTTCTTATAAGCGTCCGGGTTAGAGTCCCGCTCCTTGTAAGCGGCAGCTCTACCCTTTAGCTCAGTGCGGATGTTGCCTGTAATCCATGGCTTCTGGTTGGGGTATGTACGTACGGTCACTATGGGGATGACATCATCGATGCACTTATTGATGAAGCCAGTGACTGATGTGGTGTACTCCTCAATGCAATCGGAAGAATCCCAGAACATATTCCAGTCTGTGCTAGCAAAACAGTCCTGTAGCTTAGCATCTGCGTCATCTGACCATTTCCGTATTGAGCAAGTCACTGGTACTTCCTGCTTTAGTTTCTGCTTGTAAGCAGGAATAAGGAGGATAGCGTTATGGTCAGATTTGCCAAATTAAGGGCGAGGGAGAGCTTTGTACGCATCTCTGTGTGTGGAGTAAAGGTGGTCTAGAGTTTTTTTTCCCTCTGGTTGCACATTTAACATGCTGGTAGAAATTAGGTGAAACGGATTTAAGTTTCTCTGCATTAAAGTCCCCGAACACAGAGCGCCGCCTCTGTATGAGCATTTTCTTGTTTGCTTATGACCTTATACAGCTCGTTGAGTGCAGTCTTAGTGCCAGCATCGGTTTGTGGTGGTAAATAGACAGCTACAAAAAATATAGATGAAAACTCTCTTGGTAAATAGTGTGGTCTACAGCTTATCATGAGGTACTCTACCTCAGGCGAGCAAAACCTCGAGACTTCCTTAATATTAGATTTTGTGCACCAGCTGTTATTTATAAATAGACACAGACCGCCACCCCTTGTCTTACCGGAGGCAGCTGTTCTATCTTTTGCCGATGCACAGATCGGACCTCATCCAGTTTATTATGCAATGATTACATATTGACTAATAGGACTGATGGTAGAGGCGGGTTACCCACTCGCCGTTGGATTCTTATAAGGCACCCCGACCTACGACCCCTATATCTTCGTCTCTCCTTCATGTGAATGACAGGGATTTGGGCCTTGTCCGGTGTCTGAAGTTAATCCTTTGCGTCCGACTCGCTAAAGAAAAAATCTTCGTCAAGTACGAGATGAGTAATCGCTGTTCTGATATCCAGAAGCTCTTTTCGATCATAAGAGACGATAAGTTACAAATAACGTGAAAAAACACACACAATTGGTTAGGAGCCCGTAAAACAGCAGCCAACTCCTCCGGCGCCATTATACATTATTACATTATCTGCTCACCGATTTGAAGGCTCCAATGCCGTTCCACCTAAAACACAGCCAAAACATCTGTTATAGATGCGGTAAAGAGGTCTTGGAACTCGACCAAAACAATGGAATTGCCATGGAAACGCGTGGGAGAATCTCCTTATTACCCCCCAGCAAAATTTGCCTACATTAGACTATTGTTTATAAGTGTATTTCAATCTATACGAATATCCACTTTGTTTGATAAGATCTGTTTAATGTGCGCCAATTCGAGGTCCTTCTTCTATCCCCCACGGTCTGCGTTCCATTGACCTCTTTACCGCATCTTTGAGGTGTCTATTGTCAGTTAACGCTTGATCTGATTGAATCTAGTCCTAAATGACTGTGAACTGTAGCAAGCAACTGTGTATACTAATTCTTTGAGAGGGTGGTGGCACCTGTGTTGTGTCATTGGAAGGTCTACGCTATTGTAAATCTGACCACTAGGTGGCAAACCATCATTGTGTTGCTGTAAAAAATATAAAGTCAATGTAATAAATATTTACAACCAACACCATGTGTTATAAATCCTTTATTTAGAAACATAAATTACACATTTAAGGCCTGACATTTGCATGTGTATAAAACTACAAAAATAATACCATATATAGCCCTATTATGAGGTGGGTAAAACTGTTGCTGTGTGATGCTTGTCATTTCATCTGAAGCAGTGAGAAACCCATGAAAGGAGTTTTCAGAAATTAAGTTAGTGTCATCAAACATTAAGTGAAAAAACAAGACCGTTCCGTTTCGGTAAGGACTTCTCAGGAATAAAGATCATTTTTTGGCACCATAACCTTGGTTGTCAAGGTATCCATGCATGAGACTGGATTTCCTGGCCCCTGATTGGTGGACTGGGGTGTGAGGTTAGCATGGTTGGTTGTTGATATTGGTCAGCAGTTTGTGATATGGGGCCTTGTATAGGGCAGTGAAAGCCCCAGGAGCCATTGTGCCACGCCCATCCTCATCCACATGGCCCATCAAGATGTAGGGCATTCCTGAGAAATAGATTAAAAATAAATGTACTAGGCATTCCGACAATACTGTCTATGATGACACAACAGCATTGAATGTCAGCAGTATGTACGCATTTGTGCATGCAAAATATTGTACATGCTAGTCAGATTGACTGGGAAGAAAAATAGGGTACCTCTGCGGATGACAGGACACTTCTTGCAGGCTGACACCAGTTTGACAGACATGTTCTCTCCAGCCTGGGTGATGGTCAGCCGGCCAGCCTTGTAGGCCTTGATGAGAGACACACCGATATAGACACTGCCCTGAGGACCAGGGGTCAGCGCTGTCACCTTACCCGTGATCACTGAAAGAGAGAGATAGATAGATTAGATGTGCACTGGTGTAGCTGTGTTTATGTACTGTATATGGTGTGACTGCTGTGTTTAATTGCCTAAGAAATGCGGTGAACTTGCTGTGAACTCAGAATTGCTGTGTAATGATGGTACAGATTGTTAAGCTTGATTAATTTGGCTATCCAGTGGTCTGGAGTGGTCTAGTGGTCTAAGCTACTCCTGCTGGAGCACATGTTCCATGTACTGCTGCCAGCATGGGTTCAAATCTGACCCACTGCCCTTTCAGCATTCTCTCTCTCTTCTACCTTTCACCTCTCTCGATCCAATAATCATACAAAATATATTTTTTATTTGGCAATGATGCTGCTGTCTAGTGGAACTCACCAAATTCGCTGGCACAAAAACTGCTCTTGATGTTTCCATCCCTCTTACATGCCTTTGCACACAGTGGGTTCAGGGGAACTAGAAAATACAAACATTGTTAACACACATAGGTCACACAAACACACAGACTTATGTCTATATAAACTCAGCTCTTGCTAAACCAGTGCTGCAGCTTCTCTTACCTGGCCTCTTTCCGTCTGGTCTAGTCACTCTGGTCCTGTCTGAGCCTGGCCTATTTGGTGGGCGGGTCCTGACTGGTTTGACTGGTTTGGGTTTGACAGTGTGCTCCTTGGGCTGTGGGGTTGAGGGGGCCTGGTATCTGTCTGTAGTGGGTGGCTTGGTGGTAGTAGTTGTTGTGATGACTGTTCTCTCAGGTAGGATGGGTTTGACTGCAGGCCTTCTGGGGACTGACTCTATACGAGGTCCTGATCCTGTATTGTCTACTGTGGGGGTTCTGGATCCACGGGGGACGCTGGTGTAACTGGCCATGAAGCCATCGGATGTCACGCTGAGGTCAGACACAAACTGCACAAGGAGCACGTTCCCATTGGTCACAATGGTTCTGTGGGCGGAGAGTGATACAGAGGGAGGATTGGATCAGAGTGGAGTACAGTGAGATGTATGCTCGCAGCTAAAGGAAGTTCCAAAAACAAACAGACATACTGGTGTAGGATCTTAATTTTAGCCAGTTTCTACAGCAGGAAAATAATCCTGCAATAACAGGAAAGTGGATTACAGTGAATTATTACAGTGAATAACAGTGAATTATTATGTGGATTAAAATTAATAATAAACATTTTTTGTAGGGGTTGATACATTTTTCTTAATTAAGTTAAAATCAAGTCTGAAATTTCAAAGGGTAAATTATAAACTTCAGAAGCCTTTTTAAACCTCAAATTCACTGCATTGAAGGAAAGTTCTCCTGCAACAGGGTGATCAAATTAAGATCCAACATCTGTATATCATCATAGACTTAGACCACAGATAAATATAAGCGTAAACACAGGAAGTCAGACAAACACACAAACAGAGTACATTCTTGTACCACTCACTGGGGGCTGACGTCTCCACAGTATTTTCCAATGAGTCGAGAGTCATCTTTCTCTCCACCGTTGAAGAAGGCCACATAGTCAAAGCGGCAGTAACTGTCTGACTCCAAATCAAACTTATCAAACTTCACCTCAATCACCTAACCCACAGACAGAAATAAACAGAATGACAAATACGTTACTTACTAATAACATCACTTGAATCTCCAATATATTTATACATTTAGGTGCACATTTGGTTCTGTGGTTTGTGCAACACAATGACAGCATAATTTACAGACGTCCATGCAGAATAAGGAACATGAAAATCTGAGCATTGTGGGTAAGGAATGACCTGATCAGGCTCTACTGTGACGAGCCAGGAGCAGCTGATGCCTGCTGGGTAATTCTTCTCAGGCCAGTTGGGTGTTTTTACTTCACCCTGGGCTTTTGTCATCTTGCCTCCACAGAATTGGTGATCTGAAATTATTCATAAACAGATCAATAAATAATCAAGTGAATACAGGATTTGACATTGGTATTAGCCTTTGTTACAGTGAGCTAATGGACATGGGAAATTAGAAAGGTGTTGTTCCTTAGAAAAGAGCCCAAGTTATACTGTAAAGCTCACCATCCACATGTGGTTTTCCTCCATTGAAGTAAGCAAGGAAGCCCCTCCCTCCAGTCTCAGAGTCAGACACCATCTCCAGCATCATGGTGTTGGTGGTGGAGATGAGAGTACCCGGCCTGAACGTTCCACAGAACCTCCCCAGTTTCTGCACCATGTTGGAGTGGCCGTTGTACACATCCAGGTAGTCATAACGACACATGGCGTCGGCCTCCATGTCGAAGATGCGGAAGGAGAGCATGACCACATTGCCTTCTGGGACCTGGAGTTCAGAGAGGGCAGAAAAGGCTTTAAGTCAGTCTGTAGGCAACATTCTGAGTAATAGAGGAGTGATATGTAGTGCAGGGCTAGTGACTCACTGTAATACGCCAGGTACATTTGCTGTTGGGTTTGTAGTAGCTTGGAAATCCTTCACTGCCCACAAAGCCTGAGTCTGCAACCATGTCTCCTCCACAGTGAAACACAGGCCTGAGAGAGAGCAGGGTGGGAACCCAGTGTTGTGGTAAGCATTAGCCAGCGTTTATCATATGCTGTATATAATACATTAACCTTGAGTTTGTGACTCTCGTGCATGTGCACACACACATGCACACACACGTGCACGCACACACACACACACACACAGACAGACAATCATACACACACACACACATCCTGACGTACAAGTATTGTGACTCACCTCCTCAACAGAAAATCTCTAAATCCCTAAGGCACCCCAATGATAATGCCTCCCCTTGGCACACTGGTTTCATGAGAATTGGGAGTGTGTGGGGGGGGAGTATAGACAGGATGGGGACTGGACAAAGACAGTGGGGGTTATGGTGTCCTTGACTGGGGGGATGGAGGTTGACAGGATGAGGACTAAGTTAGTGGGGGTTATGGTGTCCTTGACTGGAGCTTCCTCAAGGAGACCTCCCCTTAAATGTGTGCTTTAATTTCTCCCTTCTGCTTGTCCCAGTTTCTAACCCCGGCATGTCCAAGTCTGCTCCAATATGTAATCCAAACTCCTTTTTCAAAATAACACAAAGCTTGCTTTATACAACGGAAAAATCCCAAACCTAGCCTATTGCCAGAATACTTTCATGGATAAATATATTATTTTATGCCAGAGGCTTCACAGAAAGTCATGGGGACAGACACATTGGAGACTGTCTGTACAGAAGACAGAGCTGCTGGGTGCACTTCTAACAGCTGGGTCTTGTCAACTGGGCTGAAGCAAAATAAGTCATCCCTTTTATGGAGTGTCAAAAAAGCTAAATAAAGACATTCTCAACAAGAAACGAAACAAACGTTGTTCTCATTGGCCACTTGTTAAGAAAACCAGTCAATTACCATTATTCCAACCTGAGGAACTTTTCCAGGGCTCTAGACAATACAGACTAAATCTGGAGCTCATTGAGAAAGTTCACATTATAGGAGCTCAGACATGCAGAACCCCAGCAGAGAGAGAGGCCAGCTGATGAGAGCCTAGATGTCCAGTCAGTCCTGATCCAACCCCACACAGGCACATACAGACAGACCCCAAAGCATTAACATCTGGGGGAGCTCAACCACATCAACATCATGGACCAGTCAGTCACAACCACAACAACACTGCCATACCCCCAAGCAAATATACACATGCAGGAAGCTCGGATAGGGAGTTTCGAGCACACTGCGTGAAATCTGAACATGGCACACTAACAAAAGTACTCTGTGCACTCTCTAGAAATGGCTATGGTATATTTTGAACCATATAAATAATGTAAAGTGCATCCTTGTGGATATTGCCCAAATGGAGCCATCACTGTAAAGCCTCTTGCAAACAGACATTACACACACACCAACAACCTCATACACCCATATTCCCTACCTGGTGTAGTTAGTCCCTGGTTGGCTCTGGCTCTGGCCCTGTGCCCATCCTAAACAGAGAGCCAGGAGAACAGAAAGACCCCAGATACAATCCTCACACTTCATAATGCCGAAAGCTGACACAGTAAGAGGGCAAACCAGAAGAAAGAGACGGGAGCAAAGAGTGGAGAGAGATGGAGGACGTGGGGAGGGAGCCACAGGAAGAGAGAGAGTGAGGGAGAGAGAGAGAGACATAGAGAGACAGAGAGAGACAGAGAGAGACAGAGAGAGAGAGAGAGAGAGAGAGAGAGAGAGAGAGAGAGAGAGAGAGAGAGAGAGAGAGAGAGAGAGAGAGAGAGAGAGAGAGAGAGAGAGAGAGAGAGAGAGAGAGAGATGCTAAGAGGGTAGAAGGAACTAGAAGGAGTCATGACGGGGGAGACAACGCAAGGGGGAGGGGAGTGTTTAATTAGAACCAGATGCTGTCTCAATGTTAACATTTGCCTCTATGAAACAGAGGGGGGGGGCACAAAGGAAAGAGAAAACTAAAAGAGAGCAACAGAGACTAACTTCGCACAATGGCTGGACAAATGTTTGTGCAATGGATTCATTCAAAGGCATAAAGAACTGCACCTTTACAACCAAGGTCACTTCTCTTTACATTCCAGTACGGCCATCTGACCAGTGACCACTACACTCTTAGAAAAAATGGTTCCAAAAGGGTTCTTCCACTGTCCCCATAGGAGAACCCTTTCGGGTTACAGTTGGAACCCTTTTTGGTTCCAGGTAGAACCATTTGGATTCCATGTAGAACCCTCGGTGGAAAAGATTCTACCTGGAACCAAAAGGGTTCTATCTGGAACCAAAAAGGGTTCGTCAAAGGGTTCTCCTATGGGGACAGCCAGATAACCCTTTTAGGTTCTAGATAGCACTTTTTTTTCTAAGAATGTACCTTGACTGATGTATTTAGATCAATGGTTCTTTATCAAACTCATGACATTTTTGATATTCATGAATATCATTGACAATTAGAACAGGTTAATCTCAGCAACATTCCAAAGTCGGAAGAATGTAAAGCTACACCCAGTATCTGCAGCCCCCTAGAGCTCCACATACAGACAGACTCCCAGTTAGAGGGGCTTTATCTGCCCCCACAATGCAACCAAAAAGGGCACAACACTCCAGAGAATGCTGGGGGAGTGTTTTCCATGATGGCCCTATAACCCACATCGCTCGGCTGGGGCCTGTAGAGGGAATGCCGTTTCATACAGACCATAAAAACAGCCTCATTCAGGGGGACAGAGCAGTAGAACCATGATCAAAGCCCAGGGGAATCCAGAGGAGGGGCATTGACATATGTCTATACATTCACATCCCCTAGTCATAGACAGATGGTCTCTCATTTTAACATGGATTCATGACTTACTGATTGATTTATATAAGCTAGCTAGAGTCAGGGGTCTGCTTGAAATGTTGTTATGGTTCTGTAATTATAATGTTATGATGTGCCCTCTTATCAACAATGCTATGGAACGGCTGCTCGTTAGCTTGCCTTGGACTCCAAAGTCAGTGTCTGCTGAATGTTGTACAGATGTAGGAGCTCAATTTGACACCTCTTTTGTTCCTGAGAATTTTCCTGCACTACAGGAAATGCTCATTTGTAGTGTATTTAAGGTTTAAAAAGGCTTTTAAAGTTTGTAATTTCCACTTTAAAATGTCAGACTTGATTTGCCCTAATGAAAAATGTATCAACCCCTACAAAAAATGTCCATTAATTGTAATTCACATAGAAACTCAAATTTCCTGTTGCCGCAGGATTATTTTCCTGCTGATGCAAACTGGCTCAAATTCAGATACTACATCTGCATGTGAGGCAGCAGTGGAGGCAAGTGGGAGGAGCTCATTGTAATGGCTGGAATGGAATAAATTGAACAGTCTCAAACTCATCAAACATATGGAAACCACATGTTGGACACCATTCCATTTACCCCATTCAAGCCATTATAATGAGCCCGTCCTCCTATAGTTCCTCCCACCAGCCTCCTCTGAGAGTCAGAGCGCGCAGGAATGTGGTGACTTGCAGAGTGAGTCCGCTTGGGGGGCGGATGGTGTCTGTGTTTAAGGGCTGCTAGACTGTAGGAGTATGAGTAACCCTAACACCTGGCTGGAGTCCAAGGGTGTAGACCTCTGTTTCTGCCAGGATTCCAAAACAGTCCATCACGATAGACACACATCCCTGCAATGGGGCATTATGGGTCTGTGGTGGGGGAGGAAGGGAGGGCTGGATGGAAAGGAAGGTTCTTGGAGCAGAGAACAAGACATGAACTGAGGCGATGGAACGAAGGGGGTGGGAGAATGAGATAGTTTAAGTGCCACTACAACCAAGGGATACTCAACAGTGCCAAGTATTTATGCTGTAGATTGAGTCATGTTTATTTCAATCCCCCCTGCACACTCAAAACATCTCTGGAACTAATTAGGGGTAAAAAGGATATTCAATAAGAGATGCGTCAAGGAACGATAGAGAGAGATGCATGAAATGGAGTGACAACAGCCTTCCATGAAGAATGAGTGAGGAGGGTGACAAACTGCAACTGCTGTTCCCAGAAGAATCATAAACCATCAAATCAAAGTTTACTGGTCATGTACACATATTTGCAGATGTTATCACAGGTGCAGCGAAATACTTGTGTTCTAGTTCTAACAGTGCAGTAATATCTAGCAATACGATAACACACACATCATTCAAAAAGTACAAAAAAAGCTACAAATTAAGAAATCCGAATCTCTTCTCTCTCCTGGTGGTTTCACTCGAAAGCATTCGCTCCTACTTAAAAAAGATCAGTGTCCACTACATGCACACACACAGAAAGAATATAAAATCCCTCACAAATATTTACTCTTGCAATAAAGATGTAAAAATATCCAAGCACACGGAGTAATGGGTGCGTCAGGTTATTCAGAGAAATGTCCAAGGCAAAGAGAAACAGTAAACGGACACTAAATTAGACAGTGTGGTGTCCATAATCATGAGAAGGAGGGTGAACATTATGGATATAAACAGCCAATAGGCCTGGTCACCACACGTCTTCTGGGAAGTATTGTGTTTAGATTTGAATCATAGACACTGAGGGAGCAATGAACTTGAGACGCAGAATTTTTTAATACAAAATGGTTAGATATTGACATTTTAGCAGACGCTCTTCTCCAAAAGCAATTAGGGTTAAGTGCTTTGCTCAAGGGCACATTGACAGATTTTTCACCTAGTTGGCTCAGGGATTCGAACTAGCAACCATTCTGCCCAACATTCTTCAGCACATTCTTTTGTTTCCAGCCAACTCAGGTCTCATGGGGAAATCCATACTCTACTTCAGTGGTATTCAAAGTCGGGGTCACAAACCTCAAAATGTAAAATATATATATACAGTTGAAGTCGGAAGTTTACATACACTTAGGTTGGAGTCATTAAAACTCGTTTTTCAACCACTCCACAACTTCCTTGTTAACAAACTATAGTTTTGGCAAGTCGGTTAGGACATCTACTTTGTGCATAACACAAGTAATTTTTCCAACAATTGTTTACAGACAGATTATTTCACTTATAATTCACTGTATCACAATTGCAGTGGACCAGAAGTTTACATACACTAAGTTGACTGTGCCTTTAAACAGCTTGGAAAATTCCAGAAAATTATGTCATGGCAATAGAAGTTTTTAATAGGCAAATTTACATAATTTGAGTCAATTGGAGGTGTACCTGTGGATGTATTTCAAGGCCTACCTTCAAACTCAGTGCCTCTTTGCTTGACATCATGGGATAATCAAAAGAAATCAGAAAGACCTCAGAAAAAAAATTGTGGACCTCCACAAGTCTGGTTCATCCTTGAGAGCAATTTCTAAACACCTGAATGTACCATGTTCATCTGTACAAACAATAGTACAGAAGTATAAACACCATGGGACCACGCAGCCGTCATACCGCTCAGGAAGGAGATGTGTTCTGTCTCCTAGAGATGAAAGCACGGGAGTGGCAGCATCATGTTGTGGGGGTGCTTTGCTGCAGGAGGGACTGGTGCACTTCACAAAATAGATGGCAAACAATTTAAAGGCAATACTATCAAATACTAATTGAGTGTATGTAAACTTCTGACCCCCTGGGAATGTGATAAAAGAAATAAAAGCTGAAATAAATAATTCTCTCTACTATTATTCTGACATTTCACATTCTTAAAATAAAGTGGTGATCCTAACTGACCTAAGACAGGGAATTTTTACTAGGATTAAATGTCAGGAATTGTGAAAAACTGAGTTTAAATGTATTTGGCTAAGGTGTACGTAAACTTACGACTTCAACTGTATATATAAAGTGCATTCGGAAAGTATTCAGATCCCTTGACTTTTTCCACAATTTGTTACATTACAGCCTTATTCTAAAATATATAAAATTATTTTTTTCTCTCATCAATCTACACACAATACCCCATAATGACAAAGCAAAAAATACTTAAATATTTTTTTTTGTAAATGTATGAAAAATGTACAACTGAAATATCACATTTACGTAAGTATTCAGACCCTTTACTCAGTACTTTGTTGAAGCACCTTTGGCAGCAATTACAGCCTCGAGTCTTCTTGGGTATGACACTACAAGCTTGGCAATGACACTACAAGCTTGGCACATCTGTATTTGGGGAGTTTCTCCCATTCTTCTCTGCAGATCCTCTCAAGCTCTGTCAGGTTGTATGGGGAGCGTCGATGCACAGCTATTTTCAGGTCTCTCCAGAGATGTTCGATGGGGTTCAAGTCCGGGCTCTGGCTGGGACATTCAGAGACTTGTCCCGAAGCCACTCCTGCATTGTCTTGGCTGTGTGCTTAGGGTCGTTGTCCTGTTGGAAGGTGAACTTTCTCCCCAGTCTGAGGTCCTGAGTGCTCTAAAGCAGGTTTTCATCAAGGATCTGTCTGTACTTTGCTCATTTCATCTTTCCCTCGATCTTGACTAGTCACCCAGTCACTTTCCTCCAGACGTGACGCTTGGCATTCAGGCCAGAGTTCAATCTTTGTTTCCTCGGACCAGAAAATCTTGTTTCTCATGGTCTGAGAGTCCTTTAGGTGCTTTTGGCAGACTCCAAGCGGGCTGTCATGTCCCTTTTACTGAGGAGTGGCTTCCGTCTGGCTACTCTACAATAAAAGCCTGATTGGTGGAGTGCTACAGAGATGGTTGTCCTTCTGGAAGGTGCTCCTATCTCCACAGAGGAACTCGGGAGCTCTGTCACAGTGACCATCAGGTTCTTGGTCACCTCCCTGACCAAGGCCCTTCTCCACCAATTGCTCAGTTTTGCCGGGCGGCCAGCTCTAGGAAGAGTCTTGGTGGTTCCAAACATCTTCCATTTAAGAATGATGAAGGCTACTGTATTCTTGTGGACCTTCAATGCTGCAGACATTTTTTGGTACCCTTCCCCAGATCTGTGCCTCGACACAATCCTGTCTCAGAGTTCTATGGACAATTCCTTTGACTTCATGGATTGGTTTTTGCTCTGACATTCACTGTCAACTGTGGGACCTTATTACAGGTGTGTGCCTTTCCAAATTATGCCCAATCAATTGAATTTACCACAGTTGTAGAAACATCTCAAGGATGATCAATGGAAACAGGATGCACCTGAGCTCAATTTCGATTATCATAGCAAAGGGTGTGAATACTTATGTAAATAAGGTATTTCTGTTTAATACATTTGCAAAAATGCCTAAAAACCTGTTTTTGCTTTGTCATTATAGGGTATTCTGTGAAGATTGATGAGGAACATTTTTTATGTAATCAATTTTAGAATAACACATTTTGTTTTGTTACAGCCTGAAATTCAAATGGATTAAATGTATATTTTTTTGTCACTGGTCACTGGTCTACAACATGGATCCTGTTGCAAAACAATTAACTTTTTGTCATAAACACATTGTTATTTTGGGGGAAAATACAATACAACACATTACTGAGTACTACTCTCCATATTTTCAAGCAAAGTGGTGGCTGCATCATGTTATGGGTATGCTTGTAATTGTTAAGGACTGGGGAGTTTTTCAGGATAAAAAAAAGAATGGCGCTAAGCAGAGAAAAATCCTAGAGGAAAACCTGGTTCTGTCTACTTTCCACCAGACACTGAGAGATGAATTAACCTTTTAGCAGAACGATAACCTAAAACACAAGGCCAAATCTACACGAGTTGCTTACCAAGAAAACAGTGAATGTTCCCGAGTGGCCTACTTGAAAATCTATGGCGTGACCTGAAAATGGTTGTCTAGCAATGATTAATAACCAATTTGATAGAGCTTGAAGAATTTTGAAAATAATAAAATGGGCAAATGTTGCACAATCCAGGTGTGGAAAGCTCTTAGAGACTTACCCAGAAATACTCAGAGCTGCCAAAGGTTCTTCTACAAAATATTGAATAGTGGTGTGAATACTTATGTAAATGTGATATTTCCATATTTAATTTCCAATCAATTTGCAAAAGTTAAAAGAAAAATGTTTTGACTTTGACATTATGGAGTATTGTGCGTAGATGGGTGAGAAAAGCTATTTAATCTATTTTGATTTCAGGCTATAACAAAATGTGTAATAATTCAAGGGGTATGAATCATTTCTGAAGGCACTGTACAACTGTTTTTGAGAAAGACAATTTGAAAGATCAATAAATACATAAAATTTCATTTTGATAAGAGATATAAATGCAATGAATTGAAGGTTATTTGTTCACGTAAAAAATCTAAATTTACAGATTTTAAGGTTGTGTCATTAGATTTGGGGTGGGATCGCAAGAAATTCTTGAAAAAAAGAAAAAAAAAGAAAAAGAAAAAATGGGGATTGAATTTCTGGTGGAGAAAAAAAAAGGGCTCCACGCTGAAAATGTTTGAACACCACTGATCTACCGCATAACAGATAATAGCAAACCAAGCAAATATTAAAATAAAAGGCTTGATATTTATGGTTTTCAAGAGAGAGATTAACATGAGTGCATTCTAGCGTATAGGTAAAGTTTTCTAGAGGACTCTACTCCTAGGCTAAAAACAAAATAGACAATCATTTGAGTCTCTGTTCTTTAGCCCAATGGTGAACAGTCTGGCATCTGTTGAAAGTACAGTTGACTGGCACAATGCCCTAACCATTTGGCCATGAGTCCATCCGTGGGTGGAGGTGAGAGTGCCAGTATAAGAAAAGTCCCTCTGCCTCCTTGCTCACTGGGCCAGTGTCCAGCAGTTCTCAGTCCGTTCCTGCACATGGAAAAGACAGTGTAATGTTCAGAAACACTTTGCACTTCGTTTTGCAATTCCAGAAAGGGAGAATACAGACGATTTGATTTAAGAAGCGGTGGACAATAAAACAGCATTCTTAGGGATATATTGGTGGCATCTTTAAATTACTTCAATGTGTTCAAATACCTAGCAATGTGTTCAAATACCTAGTTCAACCACCGTGGCCAACTTCAGAAAGTCCATTTTGTATCACCCATCAGGCTGCTGCCCTTGAAATTAGCCTAAAACAATCTGTCACAACACCCTCTAGTGGCAGAGAAGGCAGAACACATGACTAGATTTTAGCTACATTCACATCCTCCTATACACCACAAGAGACAAAAAAGAAACCAGAACCAAATTATACATTTCATTTTTTTATATTACATAACAAAATCCTCCAAAGAGATGTAATAATAGTGACTATCAAATCATTTTATTTACACTAATGAAATGGAGAAAAAGTAAGGGAAAAAGGGGCAGCAGAACATATTGGCTTTCACCAACTCTGTATGATCAAGGCCTGCTCTTGTAAAGCTCAGTCAGCCCTACTCCTTTCCTCCCCACTCTCTCACATCACTGTATGGTCCAATCAGCAAGACTAGCGCCATCGGGTCTGTTACCATGGGAACACCCATCTCTACTCCTGACAAATCAAAGATACCTTTTTGTACAGAAATACCCATAACGATGCAAACAAATAACATGGTCTTTAGAAAATGTGTATTTCTCTGGAGGAGACAAAATAGTCAGGATGTTTGCCCAATAATGCTTAAAGCGTGTTACAAGCATTGCAGTGTCAAATTATATTACACAATAAAATGAACCATTCAGAACATTACATTACAGCCCACAAAAAACTGTAGTATGCCTGCTCTTGGTTGGTATACTGTAATAAATACACTGTACAATAACTGAAATTACTTTGAAAATATTAAAAATAATTCTACCAAATATATTTTTCAACATGAATTTTGGATTTCATTTTTTTTTTTACGACTGATTTGACATAATTTTCCAATATGGACATTGGACAATTAAATTACATTGCGTTGATACACGCAATAACTTGTAAACTACCAAATTGTCACTACAGGGGAGAAAAACCCCAAAGTAGTGAATTACAAATGGAACATGTCTTCAGTCCAGCGGACCAGGCACCAAACATGCCAATAAAATATTTACCAAGGGCTTCTCTTTCCAGTTTACAATTTGAAATACATCAAATATTTACACCTTCTTAGATGCAATATATATTGAGCTACATTCTCCATGTGTTTAGACAGGAACAGGTATTCTTTGACTCCTTATTTTCACTTCTTTGTTCCAACACAACACATAGACAACACAACACATAGACCGTGAGCTTGGCCCCCGTCTGTCCCAATGCATTGTGGTTTAGAGTCATTGGCCATATAGAAGTCCTCAGTTGCCATTTACAGCCACAGAGTCCCCTTTCTCTGTTACAGATGATGAGGATGTTACCTCCAACTCCTTCACTCTGGTGTCCTTACAGTCTCCTTCCTGCTCCCCTTGCCTCTCAGCCTCACCCCCCTTAGTCTCTGTCTGGGGAGCTTGAGGTGGAGAGATGGAAGTGTCTGTTGCCATTGTAACATGTGTCTCTGTGTGTGCGGTAGCCTCTTCCTGTAGCTGTAGGACCCCAGTCAGATCCATGTCCTGCAGCTCCACATCAAAGGGCCGGGGGGCGGAGGTAGCTGTAGGAGAACCGCACCCGGTACAAGTCTAAACACAAGCAGAGGGACAACAGATGAATAAACACATCCTTTACAAGTACATTATTTTTTGTATTACTCTCCACTGTCATCTATACTGATTCCTGTGAATCTTTGGGGTCAGAGAGGCAGGGTGTAGCTACTAGCTCCAGTGTGGGTCTGTGTGCTGACTTACAGGGTTGTTGATGGCCTGTGGCAGGCGTCCGGTGCCCATCCAGGGGTGGACCTGGATCAGCTCTCTCTTCTGCTCCTCAGTGAAGTGTGGCTGCTGTTTCTGCACCGCCCTCAGTACCATACGATCTTGCCTTAGAACAGTCTCCCTGTCCCTGTAAAATCATACACATGTCCATAGATAAGCCATAGTCTAAAATGTTGTATTAGCAGCATAATGGTGTGTGGAGAGCTTCTATTTTTCAGTCTGCATTAATAAATAATATACAAATATACTACTTGCATTCCATGCACATCAATCATAAATACAATAAATGCTACAGCTATTTAATTATTAATCATGACTGGTTACGGTAACTATGACTACAATTGCCATGACTACAATTGTGCAGTGACCATGACGATTTCTTACCTGGTGGGCATTTGGTAGGTCATCATAACCTTGTCATCTGTGTTGGCCATAAGGAGCCAGATAGGGTCCTGAAGGACATACTTCATGAGCTGGGCCTCTTCAGCCCCGCCTGCTGCCTGCTTATGGTCGTTCTCTGATGAGTCAATGCTGCCAAAGTACTTGCTGGTGTTGCTGCTTCCTGTGGTTGAAAAAGAAACATGTTCAGTTATGTTCTGAAACTATCAGTCATTATATACAAATATCCATGACCATCACAGTGCTAAAAAAAAAAAAAAATCTGTCCGGTGTTAAAACCTCTTTAAGGATCAATTTTCGCCAAAAATTACATACCCAAATCTAACTGCCTGTATCTCAGGCCCTGAAGTAAGGATATGCATATTCTTGATACCATTTGAAAGGAAACACTTAAAAGTTTGTGGAAATGTTCAAATAATGTAGGAGAATATAACGCATTAGATCTGGTAAAAGATAATACACAGAAACAAACATGTTTTTTTATTTGTACCATCACCTTTAAAATGCAAGAGAAAGGCCATGATGTATTATGCCAGCCCAGGCGCAATTTCAATTTTGGCCACTAGATAGCAGCAGTGTATGTGCAAAGTGTTAGACTGATCCAATGAACCTTTGCATTTCTGTTAAAAATGTTGTATCAAGACTGCCCAAATGTGCCTAATTGGTTTATAAGTACATTTTCAAATTCATAACTGTGCACTCTCCTCAAACAATAGCATGGTATTCTTTCACTGTAATAGCTACTGTAAATTGGACAGTGCAGTTAGATTAACAAGAATTTAAGCTTTCTAACAATATCAGATGTCTATGTCCTGGGAAATGTTCTTGTTACTTACAACCTCATGCTAATCACATTAGCCTACGTTAGCTCAACCGTCCCGCGGTGGACCGACCGATCCTGTAGAGGTTAAACTCACTTGTGTCACTCCCTGAGGTGCTGCATCCATTAGAGCCAGAGGACCCGGAGCCAGAGGACCCGGAGCCAGAGGCAGCCGAGCCGGTGCCTGAGCAGGCGTCCTCTTGCAGCAGCAGGTCCAGCAGGTCACTGGAGGTGGACATGGCGTCCTGGTTATCAACATCAGCCTGGAGGAAGGGAACACAGGAGATACAGTGGTTAATGACAAGAACTCACTAGACTCAAAACCTTTTCGGAATTACATTTTGTTGAAATAGTTTAAAACCCACATTATCGTACTCTTTGGCATCACCCTTCATGTTGCTGTTGCGGTTAACAGAGCCTTGACCTCCGACCTGAGACGACGAGCCAGGTGGGGGTGGGGTCTGCTGCGCCCCTGTTGACATGCCCTCCTGCCTGTTGCCTGGCAACTCCTCCAGCTGCAGCAGGTTGAGGGGGGAGGAGCATCGTGACTGGAAGAGGGGCGAGTTGGTCCCTTCCAGGGGGGATTGGCATGTGGACTGAGGGGTGCTGGAGCGGGAGTTGCCACGTGGGACAAAAGTGGGATCAATCCTGGGTAAGGCAAAGCAAGGAAGCCCGGGCACCGGAATGGGATTTGGGAAAGGTAATGTTGGGTTGGGATTGTGAAAATGTTGTGGGATCATCGACAAAGCAGGATTGACGTGTGACGGGTTGTGTTGAGCTAGAGGCATGCCATTCATCTGCGTCACAGCAGGGTTGAATTGAGCCAAGACAGGATTGAGTTGTGGTAGTGGGATAGCCTGGTTGAACTGCGGTAGTGCCTGGTTAAGTTGTGCCATACCAGGGATACTGGGGTTAAGGTGAGGCATGGCTGTGTTATACTGAGGCATGGCTGTATTGAGCTGGTTGAGCTGTGGTACACCTCCATTGAGTTGAGGGAACATGTAGTTGGGCAGAACAACCATCATCGGGGGAGCCATTGGCATGGGGATCTGATTGGCATGCAGGGGGTACTGGAAGCCTGGCTGGGGGCTGGGGTAACCCAACTGCATGGCGTTGGGGTTCACCCCGGTGTGGGCCAGGAGTTGTTGTTGCACGTTGGGGTAGAGGGGGAAGAAGGGTAGGACTCCTGGAGGGTACTGGGACACGGCAGGAGGGAGGCTGGCCACAGAGGTGGGCCAGGAAGAGGACGAGGTCAGGGGTCCCTGCATCATTAGGGGTTGACCCATGGGGAACATGGGGCCTTGGTTCCCCTGCCCTTCCTTTCTGGAACTTCTGTTCATCCCTGAGCCTGTCTTGGGGCAGCCCCCGTGCTGGGAGCCCTCCTGCTGGTGCTTCAGCCTCTTGGCCCCCCGGCCCCTCCTCCGTCCGTTACCACCTGCTGGGTAGTCCTTCGAGGTGTGCACTCCTGACACACACACACACACACACACACACAACGGTTGAGCTGCATGGAAAAACAATGGATTCTCATCCACAATCTTTCACAGACATAATAGAAACTAAATCTCCACTTGAAGTGTCCATCTTACCTTTGTGTGTGGTGGTGTGTCCTCTCAGAGGAGGACCGGGGTCCAGCATGCGGAGCTGTCCCAGGTCCCTGAACCGGCTCAGGAACACCTGTTCCTCCTGCAGGGTGTGGGCAGACAGCACCTCCTTGGTCAGACCCAGGCTGCCTGAGCATCCAGCCGACCTGCGGCTATCCCTCTCAGGCTGGGCAGGGCTGGGTGTTGCTGGGCTGGGAAAGGT
The DNA here is from genome assembly GCF_016432855.1 of Salvelinus namaycush. NCBI lineage: Eukaryota > Metazoa > Chordata > Actinopteri > Salmoniformes > Salmonidae > Salvelinus > Salvelinus namaycush. The sequence continues at coordinate 27,768,258 of NC_052332.1, forward strand.
CGAGGGACGGGGGGTCACTGCCGTGGTGATGGCGTTGTTAATGGCTGGGGCGGTGGTGGTGGGAGGTGTCTCCTCCATCATGATAATATCTGCAGGGAATAAGGTTGACAATATATTTGAGACTAGAGAGAAGAGACAGAGGGAGGTAAAGAACAGCCAGTCAGATAACAGAGGGATGTGTCCTACCTGACTCTGGGGGCTTCTTGTCCCCTACATGGACGATGGTGCTGCTGAAGCTACATTGGGACGTGAGAGAGACAACACTCTCAGCCTTGCCGTGCAGCGCCAGAGGGCTCATCTGTGGCCCCCCTTTAGACCCTTCCTTACCCTGTGACCCTTCAAGATCTGTAGGGAAACAGACATTTGGTCCAAAATACCTGCAGACCTTAAGAGGCATAAAAAATACATAACAGGATTTCAATAGGATCTGTATTGTATACCTTTAGCTGTTCCAGACAACTCCCTCTGCTTGTCATCGTCTGACGTTGATGATGTGGTGCAGGAAGAGGAGCCACATTTCCTCTTCACTGTGTTGGGGATGTTACAGCTCTCCAAGTAGCGTACGATGCTGTCCAGACAGTTGATCTGCTGGTAGGAGTAGTTGGCTGACGGATCTTTCCTTGACTGCACGGAGGCCAGGGTTTTAGTTGGCCCCAGAGCTCCAATAGGTCCCAAGTCTTTGTTTAAATTCTCTGGCATCACCAGGTCTCCTGAGAAGAGGAAAAGGAAATACTGTTAGAATTTCCTTTTCATCTCGACCCTTGTGGTTATACTTTTGTAATGAAAACGTTCCAGACATTTTAGAGCACCTCATGATAAGACATTTTACTACAAATATGACTACAAAGTCAAGTGTTTACCAGCGCTGGCGTGTTTGCGGAGCGGTGGGCGGTTGCGGGACTCGATGAAGACCTGCTGACCATTGGTCTTCACCATGTGGACGTCCTTACACATCTGCTGGAATGTCATCTGCTGCTGTAGGACAGATAAGAGGGTAAAGAGTTAGACGATGACACCTCAACTTTCTTCTGAGTCAATTCTATTAATTAAAATAATGTGGTTACAAAATAGTAACAAACTACAAGTTATAAAGTACCTTGCTAAAATCTGCATAAAACATCTGTGATTGTATTAGTACTCACTGGTCTCTGGATATTCATCTGGATGATCCCCTTGGTGGAGGGGCTGCTGCTGCCTGAGGAGCCCGGGCTGGGCCTGTGTGACTGGGATCCGTGGGAGCTGCAGTAGCCCTGGGAGGCACCACTGTGGACGGGCTGCACCAGCACACGGTGGATCTGCTCACTGAGCCTGGGGATCTCTGGAGACATGGCCCGCACCTCCACCTCCATACTAGGGGTGAACACATCTTCGTTCAGGGGACTCCTGCAGATGAGGCGAGAAGGACAAGGGAATGGGGTTTAGAACAATGCAATATGTACTGCTTGATAGCTACACAAATAGGTTACAGTTCAGTTAAAATGTGGCTATTGCAAGCTTGTGAAGGTCATTGACGTAGCAGAGGGTGACTACTCACGTTCTGACTTTGTGTCGACCCACGATGAAGGCAACTTTGCGGCTCCAGGGGTTGACGAAGGAGGACCAGCTGGTATCTATGGTGAGATACTCCCCGTTCCGAGCACACATACGCAGGGGCGAGTGTTCAAAGGGCTGCCCTGCTGACTGGAGAACTGAGGGGAGAACCAAATATGTTAAAACTATGATAGAGTATAACTACATAACCATTCATCTATTTGCTGGTTTCTAAATCCTTACAGAATGTATAAGGCATGACTGTTGGACAGGGGTACTCACTCTTCTTGTGTATGGCCACCATGACAGGCCTGTCATCAGGGTGGAGGTACATGAGGACAGGAGTCCCAACCAGGTCCTGGGGCAGGTAGCCTAGCAACGGCACAGCTCTTTCATCTACTTCCTGAAAGAGACAGCCGGGGGTGTGGCTAGTGTTAAAAATCCTCTTGTCCGCTGGGATGCGGGGAGCTTCGTATCCTGAGTGCACCTTCTCAGCGATGAGCAGGCAGCAGGGCTGTGGTTGGGACATGTCGGAGTCCCGTAGGGTTAGCTGGTAGGGGGTCATACGGAAGGGGTAGTACCGCACTTCCCCCTCACTGTCCCTCCCACTACTGATACGGCAGAACATGGATTTCTCCTGGGTGCAGTCCACAGGGGAGGTCACTGTGCGAGATCGGGGGGGGGGGTACATTAACATCACATACAAAAATGTGATCATCCATTTCCATTTGAATTCAGAGCTAAATTAAAGGACTTCTGTAGGAGACTTACTGGAGCCAGTACAGGAGGCCCAGGGAGGCAGGCGGCAGGGAGCAGTGCTGCTGTAGAAAGTGCTAACGTCCTGGGGGGCCAACAGCTCAGAGAAGAGTGTCCCCTGGAGTCGATTGGGCTTAGTGCGCAGCATGGGAGAGGCCTGGGGGGAGATGTACACCAACTTCCCAGAGAGGAAGGACACTCCCACTGAGAACGTGTCCTGTAAAGGAGAGAGAATAAACAAGGGAGGTTAGAACAATGGTTTGTTGGGTTTAAAAGCTTTTAGTCTGTTTGAGAGCTGTTGGTCTGGTTCTAGTAGATGAAGATTGTTCTCTAGTTCTTACCGTGTTCTGGAGTGTGTATTCAGAGGTGATGTTGTCCAGTTCCTCTGTGGTGAAGGCAGAGAGGTCCAGACTGCAACCGTGGCTCTCCTCCACACTCCACTGGTGATAATACTCCTGATTCGCTAAACACACACGTATAAATAGTATATAGATAGTAAGCTTGCTATTTCATGCTAAAGCCACACAGTATACAGTACATCTAGAAAAAGGCAGGCTCAAAAAGCAGCATCTTACCTCGGACTTGTTTGACACAGTTGAGTGCATACTGCAGGGAGGCCAGGGTGCTGGAGCGGCCTTTCGCCCGGTGGTCTGCAGGCATGCGGATCTTTAGCTCCTTCAGAGCCTTGAGCAGCTCTCTCTGGGTCTGTAGCCAGGCTGGCTGGTCACTGCTGCATCCGCTGGTGGACGGGTGGTCCTGCGCCGAGCTGCCACTCAGCAGGCTGTAGACCATAGAGCTGTTGGGAGGGGAAGGGCTGTGGGAGTTGGCACTGACAGGGGCAAAATAACATGACGTTATTACCACTGCTGAGCAGACACTTTCATAGTTCTATAAGCGGTGTCTATCGCCTACCATCTGAAAATGGTTGTGGTGTTTCAAATATGAATTGTTAAATGTGTTACCTTTTGCTCTCTGTTGTCTCCATGGCAGAGTCCTTCCCGTTATGGGAGCTGCTGCAGGTTGATGTCTCACGTCCCATGTGACCTTCCACCTCTCTCTCGGCTGAGTCGTTCCCACTCGAGTGGGCATCTGTGTCATCGGAGTTTGAGGACTTGGGGGAGGACTTGCCCCCAGACCGAGTTCTCTTTCCATTGGAGCTACCAGAGCTGCCAGTCTGACTTAGTCCAGACTCAGGGGACTGGCAGCCCACCTTCAGTCCCACCACATTTTCTTCTACACCTACTCCACTAGTGTCATTTCCAGAAGTGGTGTATGCATTCTCATCACTCATAATAACCAGTATGAGTGATTTACTATTGCTGTTTGACAAAAATTATATGTCAAAACAAAGAACTGTGACACTAATACTGCTACTAGGTGGGTCTACTAGACTTAGATAGAGTCATGGTTTGGTCAAGTAAAAATGAGCCAGAAGATAAACTACCATGTCTCATTGATCTTGAGATTGTATTTTTTTTGTAAATACTAAGCTTATGAATCTGATAAGCCAATTGAAGAGAAGATGGGTGAAACCTTTATCAGTTTGCTCTTCCTCATGGGCACAGTCAGTGTGTGAAATGGTTTTGACAGAATACCTGATGGAAGAAACAATTCCCAATTTATGAGTGGTGAGTAACATGACATCATGAGTCATACATCTGTGTAAAGACAGTGTTACATCTCATCTGCAATTAAACATCAATAAAATGACACTGCTGTAAAAGTTAGTGTTCACCCAAACTACAAATGTACATAACTAATTGGCTTGATTTTAAATAATCTAAGGTCATATGAGCATCCAAGTAAGGACTTTCTAAGTAAGGATTTAACTAATTGCAAAAATATTCATGTTAGGCTCCAAACATACTCAAAAAGTTGTACATAGCCCAATGTCAATCTATTAAGACATTCAAATAATATAGCTAGCTAGGGGAACTATCCTTTTCCCAACAACCTCACATTCATTTTTGGTGGGCTCAAAAAACTTGCTCTCCATATATTCCATTGACCATAATAAATCATTACATCACTTCGAAGAACAGTTAACCGATGTCAGGTGACATAGGGTAAATAAACTAACTTTACAGCCCATTTCATTATCTGGCATGTCTTGAGGGTTTACTGTAAGTAGCAGGAAGACACCGTTGGGAGATATTATTGTTGACGACAGAAGACAACGTGGGCAGGATGACCCCGGTGGGGGATGTTTGTGTTGACGACAGCGAAGGCAACGTGCCTCAGCTAGACTGTCTATGGCACAACCCGCAGGCGCTCATGCATTTATTCTACCTGACACAAGTCTGGCAAAAGATGGGTCTCACTTGTAGGGAACACGAAATGACCAAAACAACATTAAATTGTACCTCGATATCTGACCGTATATTGAAATGTGTATTGATATACAACATAAATCCTTTAAAGTGTCAATACTCTTGCCAGCATGCCACAACAATGCTAGCTACACTAGCCAATGTCAATGCTGTTGCAGATAGCTTGATCATAAAAAAATAAAAAATAATTGCTAGCTAAGTTAGCTATGTAGCAACTATTTATTGTACTAATAATAATCTAGCTAGCAAAGTAGCGTTACTTTTACCAGTTAGCTAGCTAGGTAGCAAGGTTTTGATCAAAGTTGACATTCTCACCTTTTTCCATGAAGAAAAAGTACGCTCCGTGGTATTTTTTGTTTTAATGTCTTCAACAATGTATTCTGTAAAGTTAGGCTTAAAATGATTGAAATTGCAGAAACCTAGAATGACATCTTTAGCGAAACAACTCAATGTGAATCGCCTATAACTACTACACAGAATGTGTAGCGAACTGCACATTCGCTTTATATGACTGGGAGGGAACACGGAAAATAACACGTGTTTGCTCCCACGTGTTGCAGTGATTGGCCCTCAACTAACACTGACTCCGCCCTAGTGCAGTGTCCCAGGCCTGGCGAATGCATTCATTGGTTGAGTAGGGCGGTGTCCTGACTGCACGGGGCTCTGCTATGCTTTTCTATCACGTTGTCCCAGCGGTGCCCTGTCGGTTCCAAAAGCATGCTCGAACGTTTGTTGGCAACGTGCCTCGGTCAATACTCTGAATTGTCGACATTTCCTCACCCCATCCTTTCCTTGTGTACTTTACTTAACACATGCATGTTAACCATTGTAGGGGTTTCTTTATATCAAATTGTTTCCCCATACTAACCAGGTAATAATAAAGGAAACAATGCATGGAAATTGGTAGGACACATTTTAACTAAATTCCAGACGTTATCCATAGGCCGACTAAATGAGCATACAAATTCTACTGCAGCAGTATGACAAGCCTTTGCACAGACATGAATAATTTCCTCACCAAAAGTCTACAGAGGAGGAACCCCCACCCCACTGATAACACTAGCCTACTATTAAAGTTATGTCCTTAATTGAACCGTTAGCACGGTATTAAACCCTGCCTCTGTTTTGGTAAAAAGCTGTGGGATGGGCCTGGAGAAATATAACCCCTCTCAAATTCATAGACAGAGCCATGGAGGCAAGGACTGACCATCCATTAAATCCAAAAAATAGTTTTAACCATGTTTTGAGGTTATACAGTGTTTGTTTACATGTACATTGTTTATAAACATTGGAGTAAAACAAGCTCATATATTTGGTTCTGATGGGGTATGACAGTTGAACTAAGCTCATGACGCATTTATACTTTATATTCTTCAAGAATCAATGGGTATCATTCATTTATAAATCCAAAAATTGATGTAGCAAATAAAGATTCTAGCTTTAAAAGACATAATTCATTCAGTCCCATCCCCTTTAATTGTTTTCAGATTCTAATTGTTTCTAGATCCTTATGATATTTTAATTATTTATATTGTTTACATATCCCTTTGGGCATTACAATGAAATATCATTTAATCTCAGGCAGTAACACCAACAACATGTGTCATGTGGTGCAGCTATGGGGGGTGACACATGGGGTGACATGCATTCACAATTCAATGAAGTAATTGTTATGGTAAACATCCACTGGGTGGTGCTACTGACTGTTTGGACCTGCCTACCTGGGGTGTATTCATTCAGCCGATTCTGTTGCAAAAAAAAATCTTAAAGCTGCAATATGTAACTTTTGGGGCATTGAGTTATAGATCTGTCATTCTCATTGAAACAACATCTAGGAAACAGTTGATCTGTTCTTTTAATTTTTTACCTTCATTTAACTAGTCAGTTACTAACAAATTCTTATTTACAATGACAGCCTACCCCAGCCAAACCCAGATGACACTGGGCCAATTGTGTGCTGCCCTATGGGGCTCCCTATCTTGGCTGGATGTGATACAGCCTGGATTTGAACCAGCAACTGTAGTGATGCCTCTTAGCACTGAGATGCAGTGCCTTAGACCGCTGCGCCACTTGTGAGCCCACTATGTACTATGTGTGCTATTTCTATGCTTCCCATTCTTAAGTTTAATTTTTGCATCTTTTCCTTTGGGTTTTGTACACCAGCTTCAAACAGCTGAATGCAATATTTATGGTTATTGGACATATATTTCAAATCAAAACAAATCAAATCAAACTTTATTTGCCACATGCGCTGAATACGTGTAGACTTTACCGTGAAATGCTGACTTACAAGCCCTTAACCAACAGTGCAGTTCAAGAAGACGAAAATATTTACCAAGTAGGCTCAAATAAAAAGTAACAATAAAAAGTAACACAATAAGAATAAGAATAACAATAACGAGGCTATATACAGGGGGCACCGGTACCGAGTCAGTGTTCAGGGGTACAGGCTAGTTGAGGTAATCTGTACATGTAGGTTGGGGCGAAGTGACTATGACGAGGTAACAAACAAACAGCGAGTAGCAACAGTGTACAAGGGGGGTCAATGTAAATTGTCCGGTGGCGATTTTTATGAATTGTACAGCAGTCTAATGGCTTGGGGGTAGAAGCTGTTGAGGAGCCTTTTGGTCCTAGAATTAGCACTCCGGTACCGCTTGCCGTGTGGTAGCAGGGAAACAGTCTAAGACTTGGGTTACTGGAGTCTCTGACAATTTTATGGGCTTTCCTCTGACACTGCCTATTATATATGTCCTGGATGGCAGGAAGCTTGGCCCCACTGATGTACTGAGCCATTCACACTACCCTCTGTAGCGCCTTACGGTCAGATGCCGAGTAGTTGCCATACCAGGCGGTGATGCAACCGGTCAGGATGCTCTCGATGGTGCAGCTGTAGAACCTTTTGAGGATCTGGAGACCCATGCCAAATCTTTTCAGTCTCCTGAGGGGGAAAAGGTTTTGTTGTGCCCTCTTCACGACTGTCTTGGTATGTTTGGACCATGATAGTTCATTGGTGATGTGGATACCAAGGAACTTGAAACTCTCGACCCGTTCCACTACAGCCCAGTCAATGTTAATAGGGGCCTGTTCGGCCCGCCTTTTCCTGTAGTCCACGATCAGCTCCTTTGTCTTGCTCACATTGAGGGAGAGGTTGTTGTCCTGGCACCACACTGCCAGTTCTCCAACCTCCTCCCTATAGGCCATCTCATTGTTGTCGGTGATCAGGCCTACCACTGTTGTGTCGTCAGCATACTTAATGATGGTGTTGGAGTCGTGTTTGGTCACATAGTCGTGGGTGAACAGGGAATACAGGAGGGGACTAAGTGCACACCCCTGAGGGGCCCCAGTGTTAAGGATCAGCATGGCAGACGTATTGTTGCTGTCTCTTACCACCTGGGGGTGGCCCGTCAGGAAGTCCAGGATCCAGTTGCAGAGAGAGGTGTTTAGTCCCAGAGTCCTTAGCTTAGTGATGAGCTTCGTGGGCACTCTGGTGTTGAACGCTGAGCTGTAGTCAATGAACAGCATTCTCACATAGGTGTTCCTTTTGTCCAGGCGAGAAAGGGCAGTGTGGAGTGAGATTGAGATTGCGTCATCTGTGGATTTGTTGGGGCGGTATGCGAATCGGAGTGGGTCTAGGGTGTCCGGGAGGATGCTGTTGATGTGATCCATGACCAGCCTTTCAAAGCACTTCATGGCTACCGACGTGAGTGCCACGGGTCGGTAATCATTTCGGCAGGTTACCTTCGCTTCCTTGGGCACAGGGACTATGGTGTTCTGCTTGAAACATGTAGGTATTACAGACTCGGTCAGGGAGAGGTTGAAAATGTCAGTGAAGACACTTGACAGTTGGTCTGCGCATGCTTTGAGTACACGTCCTGGTAATCCGTCTGGCCCAGCGGGTTTGTGAATGTTGACCTGTTTAAAGGTTTTGTTCACATCGGCTACCGAGAGCGTTATCACACAGTCATCCGGAACAGCTGGTGCTCTCACGCATGCTTCAGTGTTGCTTGCCTCGAAGCGAGCATAAAAGGCATTTAGCTCGTCTGGTAGGCTCGCGTCTGGGTTTCCCTTTGTAGTCCGTAATAGTTTTCAAACCCTGCCACATCCGACGAGCGTCAGAGCCAGTGTAGTAGGATTCAATCTTAATCCTGTATTGACGCTTTGCTTGTTTGATGGTTCGTCTGAGGGCATAGCAGGATTTCTTATAAGATTCCGGATTAGTCTCCCTCTCCTTGAAAGCAGCAGCTCTAGCCTTTAGCTCGATGCGGATGTTGCCTGTAATCCATGGCATCTGGTTGGGCTATGTACGTACAGTCACTGTGGGGACGACGTCATCGATGCACTAATTGATGAAACCGATGACTGAGGTGGTGTATTCCTCAATGCCATTGGATGAATCCAGTGGTGGGCCGTCAGGGCCTGCAAGGCCTTCTCTGCTGGCCTAAACATCATCAGAATATAATTTTTTTTTAAATATATTTTCCCACAAATATGTATTAAATTATTCCCCAGAGTAAGAGTTATACTCTTCATTTCATAGCTTTCCTCTTGGTTGCACTGCTTCCAGCCCCAGGTTGAGATTTTGAGGGCTGGTCTTTATGTTAGATCTTTTATCCAATCATATTCAGCCATCATGTGTTGCCAGGGGTCTAAAATCTGCCCTCAGGCCTTCAGAATCAACAGTGCGGGCGCTTGTAGCTTATAGTGAATGGAAATGAAAATTTAGTGTCAACCAATCAGCTTTAGAGTTGGCTATTGTACGCCTTCTGGCTGGCTCCAGTGTTACACAGGAGCCAGCTAGCAGGCGTAGTGCGTGCACGTCTTTTGATTGGATTACCAATATTGAGAGGCAGGTCCTATGGAGATCTAGGAAACTGAATTTGATAAACGAATTAATTCGCGTACTACTAAGCTGTTTTTTCAACCCACAATGGCGGAAGGAGGAGAAGATATCGTTTTGGTCGAGGATATAATTATAACGCCATTCTCAAGACGAACTTTTCAAGAAAAGTTAGACATTGTAAGGAGAGGTCGCCCGACGCCACAAAGCCTGTCACAGGCGGGAAAGTGCTTCGTTCGCTCGCCACTTTCAAAGTTTCAACTACGAGCGCTGTCAATGGCTCACAGGCTCCTTGGCTCCGAGAAGCACTGCAAACTGTACTGCTGGGAATGCCTATTATTTGCAAGTGATCGATTTGGTGTTTGGAGCCACACTGGCTTTGCAAACTTGAGTTGTCTAACCAAGGCAGCAACGAGACACCAAAGTACGGCTGGGCACTAACAAGCAATGGTGCTTTTGAAAACTTTTGGGGACACCGGAGTGGATCTACAGCTCAAAGAACAAACGCGCAGGGCAACGGAGCTGCACAATGAAAAGGTGAAGGGAAATATTGAAAAGACTCATTGATTGTGTCATGTTTTTGGGTAAACACTGTTTACCCAAAAATGTCAATTTGTCAATTTCAAGGTGACGCAACGCCTGGTTATACTGCGTTTCTGTCTAAATGTATAGTTTCTAGAGCCACGGCATCATAATGAGGTGGATTAATTCGGGTGGGACTGTGTAGTACCTCACTGAAGGCCCAGGCCCCAGGCCCACGGCACGCCACTGGATGAATCCCAGAACATATTCCAGTCTGTGCTAGCAAAACAGTCCTGTAGTGTAGCATCCTCGTCATCTGACCACTTCCGTATTGAGCGAGTCACTGGTACTTCCTGCTTTAGTTTTTGCTTGTAAGCAGGAATCAGGAGGATTTCAGATTTGCCAAATGGAGGGCGGGGGAGAGCTTTGTACGCATCTCTGTGTGTGGAGTAAAGGTGGTCTAGGATTTTTTCCCCCCCTGGTTTTTCATTGGTTGCACAAAATTTGGTAAAACTGATTTAAGTTTGCCTGCATTAAAGTCCCCTGCCACTAGGAGCACCGCTTCTGCATATTCTTCTTTGCTTATGACCTTATAGAGTTGGTTGAGAATGGTCTTAGTGCCAACTTCGCTCTGTGGTGGTAAATAGACGGCTACGAGTAATGCAGATGAGAACTCTCTTGGTAGATAGTGTGGTCTACAGCTTATCATTAGGTACTCTACCTCAGGCGAGCAATACCTCGAGACTTCTTTAATATTAGACATCGCACACCAGCTGTTATTGACAAAAAGACACACACCCCCACCCCTCGTCTTACCAGGGGTAGTGTCTCTGTTCTGCCAGTGCATGGGAAAATCCCGCCAGCTCTATATTGTCCGTTGCTTCATTCAGTCACGTCTCGTGAAACATATGATGATGTTACAGATGTTACAGTTTTTAATGTCCCGTTGGTAGGATAATCTTAATAATAGGTCATCAATTTTATTTTCTAAAGATTGCACGTTAGCACAAAGAATGGAAGGCATTGGGAGTTTGCTCGCTTGCCTCCGGATTCTCAGAAGGATCCCCGATTGGCGTCCCCTTTTCTGGCATCTTTTTTTACGCAAAAGGCGTGGATCTGGGCCTGTTGCAGTGAAAGCAGGATATTCTTCTCATCGGACTCGTTAAAGGAAAAAGTTTCTTCCAGTTCGCGGTGAGTAATCGCTTTTCTGATGTCCAGAAGTTCTTTCGGTCATAAGAGACAGTAGCAGCAGCATTATGTACACAATAAGTAAAAAAATAAGTTACACAAAATGCAGAAAAAAAACAGTGGTTTAGATGGTACATTGATTCTCTACATTTGCTTGTTTTGTCACGTAAACTGAAATTAAGCGAACTTTTTGAATTTTAGCAAACAGGAAATGGTGTACTGATTTCTGCATATTGCACCTTTGAACAGAAGCAAACAGAAATGAAACAGGGATAGACCTACCTGAATTTGTCCAATAGAAACTGTTGTTTGCTCTGTTTGCTTCCATTTGGTTCTTGAACAGTAAACTGTTTCCGTAATGAATACACCCCTGCTGAGGCCTTCTCCTGACAAGACTGCATTTGCAATCTCTAGGCATTGTGAGGGGATATACCTATAAACACTAATGTCAAACCAATGAAATGTTGACTCAAACCTATATTTCCTATGGCAAAAGTGTAGAAATCTGTGTAATAATAATTCTATGAATGTGCTGTGCCCATTTCAATTACAGTTGAAGTCGGAAGTTTACATAGTCTTAGGTTGGAGTCATTAAAACTTGTTTTTCAACCACTCCACAAATTTCTTGTTAACAAAATATAGTTTTGGCAAGACATCTACTTTGTGCATGACACAAGTCATTTTTCCAACAATAGTTTAGACTGTCACGTTCCTGACCTTATTTCCTTTGTTTAGTCTTTGTTTAGTTGGTCAGGACGTGAGCTGGGTGGGTGTAGTCTATGTTATGTGTTTCTTTGTTTAGGTTTGTCTTATTGGCCTGATATGGTTCTCAATCAGAGGCAGGGGTTTTACGTTGTCTCTGATTGAGAACCATATTAAGGTAGCCTGTTTTCACTGTTGGTTTGTGGGTGATTGTTCCTGTTCTTGCGTTCATCTGTTTTTGTGTTCTCTAGTTCGGGACTGTAGCTTCGTTGGGTTTTCGTCTGTTATTCTTTTGTTCATTATTGAAAAAGTATTCTAATAAATATGGATACATACCACGCTGCGCTTTGGTCCTCCTCTCCTTCTACCGACGGAAGCCATTACACAGACAGATTATTTCACTTATCACTGTATCACAATACCAGTGGGTCAGAAGTTTACATACACAAAGTTGACTGTGCCTTTAAACAGCTTGGAAAATTCCAGAAAATTATGTCATGGCTTTAGAAGCTTCTGATAGGCTCATTGACATCATTTGAGTAAATTGGAGGTGTACCTGTGGATGTATTTCAAGGCCTACATTCAAACTCAGTGCCTCTTTGCTTGACATCATGGGAAAATCAAAAGAAATCAGCCAAGAGCTGAGAAAAAATATAGTAGACACAAGCCTGGTTCATCCTTGGGAGCAATTTCCAAACGCCTGAAGGTACCGCGTTCATCTGTACAAAGAATAGTACGCAAGTATAAACACCATGGGACCACGCAGCCGTCATACCGCTCAGGAAGGAGACGCTTTCTATCTCCTAGAGATGAACGTACTTTGGTGCGAAAAGTGCAAATCAATCCCAGAACAACAGCAAAGGACCTTGTGAAGATACTGGAGGAAACAGGTACAAAAGTATCTATATCCACAGTAAAATGAGTCCTATATCGACATAACCTGAAAGGCCGCTCAGCAAGGAAGAAGCCACTGCTCCAAAACTGCCATAAAAAAGCCAGACTACGGATTGCAACTGCACATGGGGACAAAGATCGTACTTTTTGGAGAAATGTTCTCTGGTCTTATGAAACAAAAATATAACTGTTTGGCCATAATGACCATCATTATGTTCAGAGGAAAAAGGGGGAGGCTGGCAAGCCGAAGAACACCATCCCATCCATGAAGCACGGGGGTGGCAGCATCATGTTGTGGGGGTGCTTTGCTGCAGGAGGGACTGGTGCCCTTCACAAAATAGATGGCATCATGAGGTAGGAAAATGATGTGGATATATTGAAGCAACATCTCAAGACATCAGTCAGGAAGTTAAAGCTTGGTCGCAAATGGGTCTTCCAAAAGGACAATGACCCCAAGCATACTTCCAAAGTTGTGGCAAAATGGCTTAAGGACAACAAAGTCAAGGTATTGAAGTGGCCATCACAAAGCCCTGACCTCAAGCCTAGTGGGCAGAACTGAAAAAGCATGTGCGAGCAAGGAGGCCTACAAACCTGACTCAGTTACACCAGCTCTGTCAGGAGGAATGGGCCAAAATTCACCCAACTTATTGTGGGAAGCTTGTGGAAGGCCACCCGAAGCGTTTGACCCAAGTTAAACAATTTAAAGGCAATGCTACCAAATACTAATTGAGATGTGATGAAAGAAATAAAAGCTGAAATAAATCATTCTCTCTACTATTATTCTGACATTTCACATTCTTAAAATAAAGTGGGGATCCTAACTGACCTAAGACAGGGAATTTTTACTAGGATTAAATGTCAGGAATTGTGTAAAGCTGAGTTTAAATGTATTTGGTTAAGGTGTATGTAAACCTCCGACTTCAACTGTACGTACAACTTCATCTGAGTGTACAGTTCACACACAGTGTTCTTCTTTCTGACTTGGCCTTTGGTTCCTGCTTTTTGGAGTGGATTCACAATGTTGGTGATCTGAACACTCAACAAATGTTGTCTTGACTAACATGGATGGATACCTTCCCATAGTAACCCTAGCTAGCCTAAATATAATTGTATAATCCACATCTTCTCTCCAGGATGAGGAAACCCTAAATAGGTGAGAGATTATGTGTATGATTCATACATTCCATGAAAGCTACGCACGCGATGGCTGTCTGCTAAAATATTTTGTGAAGACAATTTATAGTTATTTTAGGTTCATGTTTTTGGTGTGTGATTAATCTCTTTCTTCCTCAAATTCAAGTGAGATATGCCATCCTGTCTTGGTGACATATGACAAATATATCTGGTTTGCAACACAGTTGTACATAAATCAAATCTATTTGGACCCATTTTATCATAGATTTTATTTAATTTCATCATTAGTTTCAAACACACGCACACCCACGCTGGGAATTTCTAACTCGGAACAATAAACACACGTCATCAGAATGATTGGTTTTCCAATATATATATATATATATATATATATATATATATATATATATATATATATATATATATATATATATTTCCATGATGTTCATCAATATAATAAGAGATTTACACTACAATTGTTTTTTTATGTACTTCTAGTTTTAAATTGGTTTCCTCTGGTACATTGTAATCCACTTTGTTGAATATCCAATCCCATTCAAAACAAAAACACAATAAATAAAATAAAAAAGACTGAACAGAACACATTACCCATGATCCCCCAGTCTATTCCCTCCTGAAAGGCAAGGCAAAAAGAGGCAATGTTGACTGTCACTCCCCCAACCGCAGTCCTCAAAGAACAAAATAATATTCCCTCCCCAAAATGAACAGCTCAAACAAAAATAAACATATTAACAACAGAGGAATCTGTTTCGAATCGTGACACCATTCTAAGAATTCTGGAAATTTGACTAGAGGGTAAAAATAAAATGTATTTTTCCAGTAACATCCCATTTCCTTGACTTGTCTGACATGGTTAACATAGAGAGCAAGTCTTTATTTAATCTTTCCTCCTCTTCCAATGTACACACAACCCAAGCCATTGACATCATACCAAAGTTATTACTAACTTTATGCAAATTACAAAGAAAACATAGGGTCTGACATTTTATTTGATAAATTTCATGTGTTTTAGTTAGAGTATTGTG